>NC_060269.1:140636397-140795196 GCF_021613505.1 Equus quagga
ATGATGTTAATAGTACACTGTGGACTGCAGAGAAGTCAGAAGGGAGTAGTAGGGCCTTGTTTGCTTTTGCCAACTTTTTCTACCGTGAATGTCCCCTGTTTGTTATGTTTGGGCCTGACCCGTTGTTGGGTTTCATATACAATTAATATCAAAGTCCATTTTCTTTGTACAACCTCTGATTGTCTCAGTCTTATCTCTAAAAAGCTTAGACAAAGCTAGAGAGCATCTCCAAGAGGAAACAAAAAGAACTTTTTTTTGATGAGCACAACTATCTCCATCCTTCAAAATGACTTAGTTTGCTCTGTTTTCTTCTGAATTAGAAAACTAAAGTATGCCTCTAGGAATCTATCATCTGCAATTCCACAAGCCTTCTTGATTGTTTTGTGCTATAAAGTGAGAAGCAAAAATTTGGATTTCCTGAGACCATCATTTAGCTTTGGAAGACAATATTATTCTCAAAAGCAGAGGTTCATAACTTCTCAAGGGGTAACGAGAACACTTCAGAAAAGGGGGAAATCGGATTATTGAACTCTGAAATATTTTGAATATTTGTGCATATGTATATTCTTCCAGTGGTCGGATCCATAACTTTTATCATATGCTCACAGGAGTGTTACCCTACAAGAATGAAAGAGCCAATGCTTTTACATTTTAATTATATTACAACCTCAAAGGAGAGTGCCAAATCTAAGCATTTTATGAGGAAAATCTTCCCTTGAGCTAGAAAATAGCTAAACCTACTCTTATCTCGTACTGTTATAAAATTGAAGAATTCGTTGAGTCTTTTCATTAAACATAAAAGCTTTCATGATATTTTCTCAACTGAACTACAGGCTATTTTGATCCCTAATCAAACTATTATAATGTTTGCTATAAAATGTAGCATGTACAAAAAGCCCATCTTTGATGTTGCATATTTATTCTTCTTTATTGTAGGGAATTAATCTTTTTGATATTCTTGGGGGCTTCCTTCTAATCTTGATCCCCATTTCACCTAAGATGTTCTATAAAAAGAGAGGAAAAAATGAATGCATATGATGCTATAACTCAGCTGTTAATTCCCTTTCCTCCTCTACCTTGCTCCATGCTTTCCCTCCACATAAGCCAGGAGAAGGACCATGTTAAAAACAGAGTGAGTAAACTAAGTAGCAAACTGTTTAGTTAGCTCCAAATGAGGTCACACAAATCATGAGATTATCTTCCATCTTTGCCAGGGCAGGGTTCCTGGAATTTCTTACCAATCAGTCATCAGTAAGTCATAGCAACCAGAAGAATGAGATATGAAATTGAAATGTGGGCATCACATTCCTCATACGTGAGATGTGATGGTCTTAAGAGAGAGAGAGAGAATTCTTAGTTTAAGAGTCTTCATTACATGAGTACAAAGCTCATCCGATTTTTCTGTGCAGATCAGAGGACCTTAGTAACTTGAATGCATAAACATAGCATTGAGTTGCAGAGTTTTATAGATGGGAGGGGGGCTTACTATTACCTTTTAATATTATAGATAATTATAACGCATCTGAGAGAACATATGAAACATTAAATTGAGGAATCAATTCTAAGTGCTTAGCATATAATGGTAATAAAAAACATGATTGATTCCTTCCCATATGTTAGGTGCTGTGCTAATCACCTCATATATATCATCACCTACATTCGCAAAACTACTCTAGGAAGCAGACAATACATTACTATCCACACTTTATGAACGAAGAAACTTCAACTGGGAAAGATGAAAAAAAGGGAATGTCACCTCAGATCCCAAGTATGTTTTTAACCATTGAACTCTATTGTCTCCATAGAAATCCAACAGATATGTAAATGAGAGAGAGTAGAAGCAAAGAGAACAGTTGGTCAATGGGTGTATTTGGTAGAGAGAACGAGGACAGAAGAGAACAACAGGAAACTCCACAGATGTTAGTTCATAGTAGATCAGTATCAGTTCCCAAGGTCGTCTAGAATATCCCTATAGTCAGGGTGAGATTTCTGCTAACCCAATTCAGTCTGGTTTTTGTTTTCTTTCTGCCAGAGGACGTGCCACCTTCTCCTATTTTATTTTAAACTCATTCTGCAATTATTCATTTGCTTAGTCTAACAAACTAGTATGTTCAGTCTAAGAAAAATACAGATGCAGATGTCTATATTTTTTCACTGTTATTTTAAATATCAAATCTGAGATACTTCAATTGTTAATTTACTTTGAAATACCTATTTCATTATCAAAATGTTTTAATTCACCATGGAAACTGCCTCCTACTATTCATACCCCTCAATAATTGCTTTTGCTTCTAAATTACAAATGTGACTATTGGTTGTCCAAATACTCCTAGAGACCTTTCTGGAATTGCTGTTTGGAAGCATGAAGGATTTTATAGTCCACTCTCAGGCCAACCCTGTTCTCCAAAGTTGTCACCTAAATTCTGGAGCATTTGCTTGTCCATTGCGACTGGATCTCTGCTTTTGCTTTTTCCCTAGCATTCCACTTGCTCACGTAGTTATTCTTTCACCAAACACTTGGAAATTAATATCAAACCAAAACTCTAGTTCAAAATAGTCTGAAACCACTTCAAATTGAATATACAGTAAAAGTATGATTGCAATGAATTTGCACATCTTCCAATAGCTCCCTGCATTTGCCACCTCTATAGCAATAAACACACTGTATTGAAACTGCCTGGTGACTTGTTTCTCTTATTAACCTTAAGCTCTGAGTTCAGAGACTACATCTGTCCATTATGTATTTCAAACTCCTGAGAACGGAGGAGGTACTCACGAAACAGTAAAGAAGAATGAATGCAGCCATGGCAACAAAAACTTCAGGGCATGCAATATTCTCTTTCTGTGATATGCAAAATCTTTTGCTCGAGATTGTAGACATTCTCCATAAAGCTGCATAACTACAACCATCTGGTCTAGTCTATTGGGACAGGTTTCTAATTGTACTTTTATCTCAATTCTTTCCCTTTTTAATTTTCCCATACTCCACTGCCAGGTGAACAATCCTAATGGACTCCTTTGCACATGTCACCCCCTACACAAAATCTTCAGGATCTCCCTTCTGTCTGCAGAATCCTCATAAGCCTAATTTACCAGAATTTTCCATCCTAACTCAACTATCTCTCCTGTCATGAGACTGGCTTTCATAAAATTACAGCTCTAGCTGCTCTAGGTTTTGTCTACTTAACAATATTTTCCTTTTCTCACTAGAATATTTATTCCCCTTATTCCTTCTACCTATATTATATTTCTTTATCCTTGTTTTATTATCTCCCTTCCTTAAAGTCCGTTTTAAATTTTATTTCTGCAAAGATTCCTTAGAATGTTCTCCGGATTTCATATTCTAAGGAACCAAAGACTCAGATAGACATCATAAAATAATTGGAGTTCCATGTTAGAACCCCCATAGAGCTTCTTGTATCTTGTACACAAGTTGAGAGTCAGACTCATCTTTGAGCATTAGGTCTTCCACACACTAACTGGGTACCATGGCAAAAATCCGCAGCTTTGTCTGAACTTTAGTTTCGTCATCTGAGTGTAAGAATGTCCCTCATAGAAACACTGTGAGAATGAAGTGAGGAAAATAATTAGTGCCCTGTTGAAACTATCAACAAAGTAAAAAGACAACCTATGGAATGAAGGAAAATATTTGCAAATCATATATCTAATAAGGGACTAATATCCAAAATGTACAATAACTCATAAAACTCAGTAGCAAAAAACCAAACAATCTGATTAGAAAATGCGCAGAGGAGTTGAACAGACATTTTTCCAAAGAAGACATACAAATGGCCAACAGATTCATGGAAAGATGTTCAACATCACTAATCATCGAGGAAATGCAAATCAGAACCACAATGCGTTATCACCTCATAGCTATTAGAATGGCTGTCATCAAAAAGACAAGAGATAGCAAGTGTTGGTGAGGATGTGGAGAAAAAAAGCAGCCTTGCGCAGTGTTGGTGGGAATGTAAATTAGTGCAGCCAAAATCAAAAACAGTACGAAGATTCCTCAATAAATTAAAAATAGAACTACCATACGATCCAAGATTTCCCCTTCTGGGTATATATCCAAAGTAAATGAAATCACTGTCTCAAAGAGATAGCTGCACCCTCATGTTCGTTGCAGCAATTATTTACAATAGCCAAGAGATGGAAACAACCTAAGCATCCATTAATGGGTGAATGCATAAAGAAAAAGTGATTAAATGTGTATATATATAATTATATATTAATATATATCTACATATATAAGTAGAAAGACAAATAATGTATGTTTTCACTTGCACGTGGATTCTAAAAAAAAGCAAACTCATAGAAACAGAGAACAGATTGGTGACAGTCAGAGACACTTGGTGGGGGATGGAGGAAATGAAGGAAGGTGGTGAAAAGATATAAACTTGCAGTTATAAGATAAATAAGCTCTCAGGATGTAATGTACAGCATAGTGACTATAGTTAACTATACTGTATTGTATATTTGACAGTTGCTAGGAAAGTAAATCTTAAAAGTTCTCCTCACAAGAGAAAGAAATTTGTAACTATCTGAGGTGGTAGATGCTAACTAAACTTATGTGTCAATTATATCTTAATAAAACTAGGACTGGGAGCATTTTGCACCTGGCTTCGTTTTTCAAAGCTTAGTTATTTTTAATTGATATCTTGAGTCCTCCAATATGTAAGCCCCTAAACTATTAACATTCTATTATTAGAAAAGGAGGAGAATTTTTCATTATTTATAGGCATAAAAAATTTGTCTGTGGGATAACTAGTTTTATGACAAAAATATTTCAAATCAAACATTTAAATAAAATCTTTCAGCTTATGAGATCTAAAGTTGTTATCATAAAATGGTGTGTCCAATGGTTTGCTCTGAAACGCTTAGGAAACTGAAGTGGTAACTCAATATCTTTGGCCCATTTCCAAACGTTCTGCTTTAATCCCATGGATCTTCTAATGGTATGACCCCACATGCAAAGGAAGAAATAGCAAAAAAAAAAAAGAGAGAGAGAGAAAAATGTCCAATTGCTGAAAGAAAAACAGGATTGAATGTGATTGTGTCTTAGATTATTTATGTAACCTTTTAAAAATGAGATATGTTTGAATAAAGCACTATCACTTGCTTTCTTAAGATGATGGTTTCGTTAAAAAGCCCTTCTGTTGAAACCTGGAATGCATTGCCTGGATAAGCAGGGCAGAGTTCACAATTGAAACTGCTCATGCAAAGCATGTTCAAAACTACCAGACAAAAATTAAAAATGATAGCCTCAGCCTCTTTGTGTGTATTTATGCCTTACATCAGGAAAAGAAAGCTTGAGCATGAGCATGAGAAGGAGGAGCCAGAGGACGATGTGGATGCTGGAATGGGATTTAAATGAGCATTTCACATCCCTCTATACCATTCTTGCAGTGATAAGATGGTACCACCTAAAGACGTTTATGGCAGTCTGGAGGGAGGTAATCTTTGGCAAGAGAGAGAAAAACAAACCACATTTATCTCTGATGATTTATCAGATTCATAACCATAAATCTTAAACCAGAAGACTCAGGGCATTCCTTTATCTTTTGAAGCAGCAAAACAGAACTTCTCTACCTGTCCTGCGTCTCCTGACTGAAATTGAGCCTGTCCTGGGCTGGGATGCTCCGGGTGATATGAGGCATCACAGAGGGTCAGTGCAGGGAGCGTTGTTTGTCAGCTGGAAGGGCTGGCTTCCTCCTCTCACTGCATGTGGAATGCTGACCATGATGAATGGTGCGCTAAATAACTGCATTGTTAGCATTGGGCATCTGACAAAGAATTGTCAGAGTGAGTTCCAGAAAGAATTCCAGGGAAGCAGATTTCTTCAATGTTTTCTTCCCCCAACCCTTGCTCCAGGCATTAAACATATGTCCAAAGGTGAGGAAGAATTTTATGTTGGTTGTTTGTTAAATTATTTATTCAGCCCTTTTTTATTGAGTGTGTACCACTTGGGTGAATAGCATATGCAAAATAACTGCTTTCATGAAGCTTACATGCTATACAGAAAATAATTAGATAAATTAAAATATTCTAGTTCCCATGACATTTACTATGACAAAAAAAAATAAGTAAATAAACTGGATAAGGAGACAGGGAAAGAAGCAGGAGGCGGAGGGTGGTTAACTGTTTTAGATAGAGTAGTCGGTATATGGCTCTACAGTCTGGGAACACTCAGTCCATCTCTGAACAAAGAAGGGAGTGAGTGCAGACATCGTTCAGGATAAGAGTGTTTCAGGCAGAGGGAACAAGTGCATAGTCCCTGAGTCAAAAGCACATCCCGATAAAGGAAAAAGTGGTAAGATTTAAGTTTGATAGCAGTGGGCCAGGTCATTAAAGGGCTATGTCAAAATAAAGCCTATGCATCATATTATGAGTGAGACAAGAAGACACAGAAGGCCTTTTGAGCAGAGAGCTAAACTGACTTCTGCCGGAGGGAGGAGGAAAGACAGGAGTCAAGGTCCAGAATGAGAGTTGGGAGAAAGACGCTATTGCAATTGTCTAGGAAAGAGCTGGTGAGGTTTGGAGCAGATTGTGTTTGTATTTTGACAGTAAAGAGGACAGATTTTGGTGGATTCAGTGTGAAGTATGACAGAAACATAGAAAGTAAGTCTAACTTCAAAGTTTGGGGCTTGAACAACTGGAAGAACAAATGTGACATTTGCTGAATTCCTCATTTGATTCTTTTTTCTAAAACCAAAACTTATATGCGGCAAGAAATGATATTTTTCAAATGACTTTTCTTAGGAGAATACCTATTTGGTACAGTAACGCTGCTCACCTCAGAGCAAAGTCCTCCTTAGAAATTTCATTCTACTATGAGACTTACAGGATATTCAGTCACTTTTCATTCCAATTTTTTTTAAACCAAATAGTTGAGTATATTTACTTTACTTTTGGCTCTTTTTAAAACATGACTTCCAATGTATTAGGTATGAGATAGTGCCAGCATTAATGATAGTGAATATAAAAAGTAGCAAAAAACAAAAATCTGAAAATTTCATCATAATATTAACTTTGCCAGTAACTAGTAACCCTCAGCAAGGGATACAAATTCTGCAGACATACCCACCAAGGTGTTACTAGTTGGTTTCTTTAGTCCTATCTATAGAACATTTTAACTTGGCACAGTTTGGTCATAATAGTGATGGGATTTTACTCAAACAAATGAGATCCTGAGTGAATATTGGATTTCTCAGGAAAGGTTGTAAAGTAAGTTAGGACAGAAAAAAGGAAAGAGAGAGAAGGAGAGAGGGAGGGAGGGAGAGAAAAAGGGAGGGATGAGGAAGGAAGAAGGAGAAAGATTTTATGCTGTAAATATTAAAAGGATATATTTTTTTCAAATAACAAGAGGTCTAGAAGTCACAATCCACTTCTTGCTTAAGGAAGTCAAGGCCCAGGCTCCTTCTAGCTTGCTACTTTACCACGTTAGCATGCGGCTTGTATTCTTATGATTACAAGGGCTATGATCTAACGCCGGCTCCATGCCTAAGTTCCTGGAAGGCAGAAAGAAGAATGGAGAAAGATAAGGGCAAAAGTCATGGTCAACGTGAATCTTCTCCTTCTGTCAGGAAAGCAAGAGTCTACTACAGCCCCGTACTGTAGAATTCTGCCTGTTTCTCAATAGCCAGAACTGGATCATGTGGACACCATTAGCTGTAAGAAATCTTGGGTGTAAGTGATTTTCGTTGTTGTTGTAACTGTTTGATTCTTTCTTTCTTTGTCTTTTTTCACTTTGTATTAAAGAATAATTCACAAAGCAAAATATGTATGTATGAAAAGGGCACAGTTTGATAAATTTTACAAATTGGAACATACCAATACAGTCTGTGCCCAGATGAAGACACAGAACATTAGCAGTACCCCATACACTCATCTCAGACTCTCTCCAATCACTGCCTCCTAAAGTGATAGGTATAATTTTAGTGGGCACATTGCTGCCTGGATACCTTCAGAAATGAAGAGAACAATGAACGTCAGATGTGAAGCTACAGAACAAAAGGTTTAAATAACAAATGGAAAAGGAGGACATAAGACTCTAAGGACCCTGGATGTGATGAGATGGTGCCATAGATGAACCAAGACTATGCCTTTGTCCCAGCTCATGGGCATGGAGACCTAGAAAGCAGGGAAGAAACGAGTAAGCAGGGACACCAGTCAAAAGCTGAGATTGCTTCCAGGCAGACTTATTCTTTCAAAAATTGTGTACCACCAAGTGGGACTTCCTGAGGCTTTTTTCTGAAGACATTTTTTTTTAGAGTTAATTTTTTTGTCTCAAAATATGTATCCTGATATAGGGTAACAACCATAATATGAAATGATCCAGTGGGAAAAACATAGACTTTGAAAATTAAACAGATTTGAGTTTGAAATCCCGCTCTATGCTTAATAGACAAAGCGGTTTTGGGAACATCAAATTCCTGATCAATAAAATAGTGGTAATAACACTTGATGGCTGTGTTAAGAAGATAAACTAGATGTGACTACACAAAAATTGTTAATTTTGGCATGTTTCCTCCAGTTGCCAAAGAGAATTCAATACTTTCCACATCAGTTCTCACCCCTCCCCCACCCGTCACTATTTCTCTTCAAGAAATAGCATTCTTTCTTGATGGTGAGAAGCAAATTAGATCCACATTTAGAAATGGAGACAGAGGAATAGATATTAAGAGAGAAAAGCGAGGTAGGGCTTGATCCTGAGAAGGAATTTGAGGCTACCTGGAAGAAGATGCTCCAGAGTTGGGTGCTATGTGAGGGAATTAAATTTTTAAAAGGAAAAATTTTATATATCCCCTTACATAAGATCCTCTCTCCAATATTTCTAAAAACAAAAGTCAACGTTTGGTGACATACTGCAATTTTTCTTTTTTTCTGGACTATGTTTCTTTAACTTGCATAGTCTTCTATGACTGAATCTTGCAGACCCATACTTTATAAGATTTAAAAAGATAAGAAATAAGAGTTTTAGTACAGGACCAGGCACACAGCTGATGTTCAAATAATGATATCTATTATAAATGACTAATTCTCTATGACTACAGATAATTTTCAAATAGCTATGATAATAATACTAACAGTAATAAGAATAATAGCTGACATATATTGAGAACTTTCTAAGACCTATGCTCATTTCCTTCTCACAATAACACTAAAACCAAGAACAATTATTGTCCATATTTTATGTATAAGGAAATTGAGGCCCAGAAAAGGTCAAGCAGGTTGATAAGGTTATACATCTGTTAAATAACATAACCTGGACAGCTAGTCTCTACAACTTGTCCTTTTAGTCACCAGGCTAGGATGTGAGCAATGACCACATCATTGTAAAGCAGTCACAGCCTTCCTAGGTAACTGCAGCTGACAAAACAGCTATCTGGGGATGTCCATACTGGTGAATGTATGATAAATCTATTTCTATGGCCTTAAAATACTTGCTAATAATAAAATTATTTCACCCAGAATCAAACTAACTTATTTATAGTATATAAGTATTTAGAGCCAGTGTCCTTTGGTTAACGAACAATTTGGAGCACATGACTTCCATTGTTATTTTGACTAACTAAGAGTAAAGACATTTTCACCTAATACAGCGAAGAGACAAATTCATGAATAATACAAAAGTTACAACCACATTGGACTAAGAAGCTGACTTCTCCCATTCAGCTCTAGAAGATACAGTAGAAGACTGGGGTCAAATTTACCAAGAGATAAAAAGCCAAAGTACCTGTGAAAGCCACATGACCGAGTCTTTGGTGTTGACAAAGGAGCTGGACCAAACTTTCTCTGAGGCCTTTAGACAATACCGAGTGGCCTCTGATTATCCACTTTTTTGTGATTTAAATTATTTCTCATAACTTTCCTCATTCTTTCTTTTTATCCCAAATTGATAGGGATTGTTGACATTCAAAAAATACATTAAAATACATGGAGGCAGAAATGTCTTTTCCTGAGTGTAAGTCCCTTGTCTCTCTAAAACCACTTTCATTCACTAAACACCTATTTATAGTCATAGTGCCAGCGACCGGACATGCCGAACCACAAGAGTATTGCTTTATTTTACAACTGAGAGTAGTCATGAAAATAAAACACTTTCAATGATTAAAAAAAATGGAATCCGAGTGGGGAAAACAGTAAATTTAGAGCTATAATTAACTGAGTAATTACAAGATGCCAGAAAGAATCAATATTTATCTCCCCATTTTAATAATGGGAGTACTGAGGCTCCTAGGAATTTATCATTTTTGTCCAAGATCATTCCCCCAGTAGGGAGAGGTCATGATTTGAACCCAGGGTACTGTGACCCCAAAGCCTCTGATCTTAACCACTTTACAATAACTTGGAGTATCCAACTCAATGCTTCAATAATAGGTAGCATCCTCCTGTGCCTTGAGGGAGTCACACTATAAACCTTTGTGGAACTGATAATAAAGAATGCTGAACTGCATGGCAGAAGTCCTGAATTCTGTAAGATATTGGGCATTAGACACCTTTGGGCAATTCACTTCACTTTATTGGGAAATATTTACCTCTAAGATCTCTTTTGTAATAATCTGGGTCTGTGAAATTGCTCACATGCAAAAATTCATTTCCTCTTTGAGTCTTGTTGGGTCTTATCGATGGAGCAAAGAGACATTATCACTGATAAATATTTCCTAAAATTTGGAGTAACATGGAGTTCGGGAAAAATCCTCTCTTTAAAGTAAAATATTCTAAACTCTTTAAAGGATGGAAACATTTTTATTTTATTTACCATTATATCCCCAGGACCAAAATAGTTACTGGGACTTAGTTAACAAGAATGATTTTTTTTTTTAATGAAAACTATAAGACGGGAAGAAAGTCATCCTTAAAGTAGATATTTTCCTCACAAAAAGTTTCTGAATTTAATTTTTAGAAGCCAGTTTCTAATGAAAAATGTGTCATCAAGGTATTTAGCATTTCAAGCTGGAGCTCCATAGGCTAGGTGGATAATTTCTGTAATTCAAGACATAGCGGGGCGGGGGGGGGGGGGGGGGGGGGAGGGAATAACTCATGCCACACACTTTTTAAAGTATAGACGATGCCAGGTCAAATGCTAGTGGTAGGGCCCTCCAGTTCAAACTGGAAATCTTCCCAGGTTGATGTCTATTATTAGGTGTGCTCACTTAAGATGTAGAGCTCTTTTTCCCCCATATGCTACAATCATCTTAAACGAATGTGCCTCTAAATTCTGGCCTGGACCTCTGAAGACCCAGGGGGCTTCATCCTTGGGTGGCAACTTTATGATTAGCAATCTAGTCAGTTCTATGGGGATCTCAGACTGCCCAAGTCATTCAGAAACCTTAATCATCTTTGGAACACAGTTTCTTCTAGTCAACTCCAAAAGTTCTCACTTCCTGGAGGATACAGTGAAACTTGATTGATGATTCCTCTAGGAAAGTACTGATACCCCAAAACAATCTGTTTCCCAAAATGTCTGTAAAGCATCCACTTACAAGTATAGTTTCCTAAGATCCAGTTCTACTAAATTTTCTGAGAAAAAAAAATGTAGGGGTGGATATTGTGGGGGAATAGTTCCATATTCCAGTAAATTAGAACATTCTGCACATAAAGTCTTCTCCGAGAAACGTCCTTCTCCTTTAAATTTCCAGGGGAAATTTAAAATACATGTTAACATATTAGAGGCTTAGAAAGGATCACAGAATAAAGGAATCTGTTTACTTTATTTAAATATGTGTATTTCTCCAGCTTCTTTGCACATAACAATGATTAGTCTCCCTGGGGCACAGGTTGGGCAAAATTGCTCTGAACCAGCGGTCCTCAAAGTGTGTTCCAGGGTCCATCGTGAGGACTTCCAAAGACCCTTTCCAGGAATCTGTGAATTAAAACTATTTTCATACAAACATAACCTGGTTCACTCTATTCTCTCACAAGTGTGCAGTAGAGCTTTCCGCGGACTACATGACGTGTGATAACGTAACAGACTGAAAGCAGAAGAAGATATGGGAATCCTGCCGTGCTCTGCTAGGTAGACATTAAAGAGAATTCCAAAAAATGCAAACTCCCACTCTTCTGACTACTTTTGTTTGTTTGTTTTGGAGAATATAGTTATTTTTAATAAATATTTCTTATTTGTGTTAACTTGTAATGGGTTTATCATTGTTATTTTAAGTGAATTAATAAATACTTAAAATCTAGTAGTTTAATATCCAGTATGATATATGTCAACAGTTATAACCAACATAAGCAACCATTCTTTGTGGTCTGCGTCAATTTTTGACATAAGCAAGGAGTCCCCAAAATTTGAGAACTCCTGCACTAGGCCACCTTGAAAATGAGTACTTGTCAGAAGCAACCTACACCTGAGGTGGTCCAAGAAGTGTGAAATGGCCTGAAAATGAGCTGCAGGAGTATAGGGTAGGGATAGAGAGAGTGAATATATAGCCATGGCTCAATAAAACAATCAAGTGATTTGGAATAAAAGTTCTAGGTTCAACTTCCAGTTTTTGTCATGTATTATTTTCATTTATTTACTTATTTTTTTTTTTTTTACTTTGAGCTACCTATTAATTTTCCTATGCCTTAGGATTCTCCGCTTGGAAAAAAGGATATTAACTGTGACTAAAAATGAAACAAAAAATGATAACAAAGATAATTGTTGTGACAAATAGTGAAGCAAATGTAAAAAGATTCTAGACTCAAAAATTTGAGTTCATAGCCTACTCCCATTACTCATTAACTGCATGAATTTAGGCAATGAACATCACCTCTCAACATCTCTTTCCCTATCTAAAGAATGTTGATGATAATAATTATCATTTCTATCACAAAGTTTATTGATGATTAGACAGTATTTGACATATAGCAACTCCCAATAGTTGATAAATCTTATTATTTTGTGTATTATTGACAATGACAATAATAGGTAGTACTCTGATTAGCTATTGCTGAGAAAATAACCATCTCAAAACATAGATGCTTAAAACAATAACCATTTTATTATATCTCAAAATTCTACGCGTCAGCCAGGGCTTAGCTGGGTCAATTCTTTCGTGGCCTCTCTGGAGGTCTCTCATGGGTTTCAGTCAGGTGGCGCTACACCTGGGGTGGCTGTCTTGCTCCCCTTTCTCCTCCGTTTGGTCTCTCTTTCTGCATGGCGGGTTATCTTCCATCGTCTTTTCATGTGGCAATTCTCTCTGGCAGCCTAGTTTGGCCTTCTTCTGTGATGGCTCAAGGTTTCAAGAGGAAGGAGGCAGAGGCAAGAGCTCAAAAGGCCCAAAACATTTATATCTTCCACATTTTAGTGGTCAAATCAGTCACAAGTTCGAAGAGAGAAGATGTAAGTTCCTTCTCTGGAAGGAGTCTGGTTACCACAGGTTTGATTCATTTACATTAAAAATCCTGTACACAATTAGCTGTTATTATCTGTTATATCAATGTCACAGCTTCTTTCATGAAAATTTGCTATCCCGATAACAGCTTTGTGACTGTTAGTACCAATAGGAATCTTTTAGTTATATATTCAGACTGCGCTGTGGTGGACACCACAGTGGAGACATAGGAAATCACGTCTGTGGCTGAAATGAAATATTTTGGTCCATGTAGAAATGGTTATGATGAAGAAGGCAGTAGCTTTGATGTAGGGAAAACCGGGGTTTAGCACCTGACTCCGGTTCTCGCTATTTCTGTGGTAGCAAATGCTGAAATTTTCTGAATTTCGGTTGAGTCACCTGTGCTAATATTCCATTTGCTGTGGCTCTGTAACAAACCACTCTAAAATTGAGTGGCTTAAACCAAAACAACATGGCATGTTCATGGATCTGCAATCTGGACAGGGCTTAGTGAGGGAAGTTCTTCCTGCTCTTCTCATCATAAGCTGGAGTGGCTCAAAAGCTGGGAGCTGGAACATCTCAAGTCCTGCTCACTCACGTGCCGGTACTTGGGCTTGAACAGCTGTGGGATGGAACAGCTCGGGCTCCTTGAGCTGGTCTATCTCCATATAGTTACTGAAACATGTTGAGTTCAGGGGAGCCGAGCTTCTTACAACGAGGCGCAGTGCTCCAAACACCAGAGAGAGAGAGAGAGTTGCAACTGTGTAGAATTTATACAGCATTCTAGTCATTAGAAGTGAGTCATTTAATGTCGATCCAAATTTAAGGGGTAAGGAATTACATCCCACTTTTTGTGGGAGGAGTGTCAAAGAATTTGCAGACATGTTTTAAAACTTAACAGCTAGGATAGAATGATATCTCTTTAATTAGCAAGTGATTCAATGAATGTCAGTAAACACTCACTATACATTCATTTCTTTTTTCTCCTCACCGGGTCCACATCCTCCTGCTGTACGCCCACTTCAATTTCCCGAGATAATCAACTGAAAAGATTCAGAGAGAGCGTCATTTCAAGATTCCCTGTATCATAGGTCTCCTTGGAATCTTCCAGTGGTGTCCAAGCGATACTTCAGTGCTGATTTAGGTATCTGCCTAATATCAGCCTTCACAGAAGGCTCCAGTAATCTTTGAGAAGAGGTAGCTTGAGGCTGGATGAACCAGGGGCCGGGTTTCCCACTGGGAACTCAGCCTCTCCCCTACTGACTGGCGGGGCTTCAACATGCTGCGGGGTAGTATGTTGGCTTCAGGTAGTTCCAATGTTGAATGAAGCCCAGAAAGTTGTAAGAACTGCCCAGTGAGACTAAGCGTAAGAGTGTGTGTGAAAAGAGTGTAGAGACAATCTTTGAGGTCTAGAGGAGGCTTAGGAGGAGTCCACAGTGGACTCCAATTTTAATTCTGCTTCTAGTTAATTATGCAAATTAGAGCTGATATCACTGTCCTCTGAGACTCAGTCTTTCTGTCTTTTTCCTAATTCCACTACCTTGGTTTCCTGGTCAGCAACGTGTCTTACAAGATTCAGCTAAAATATTATCGCCTCTATTTTAATTGGATTCTCTCAAGGTAGAATAATCCTTCTCTGTTTGTGTCCCCACAAAAATATACACAGAATTCTATTGTGAAATTGATAATACTTTAACAATTCCTCTTTGTTTTCTTGTCTGTTTTCGCCTACTTGGCTGTAAGCCTCCTATGGAGAAAGCAGACATCTTGTTCATCATTCTATCTCTAGCGCTTAGCTCCTCACTTCTCGCATAGTATATGCTACATAAACAATTATTGAATGGATGGAAAAAAATTAGCTTATCCTTTCTATCCCTTATGGCTGCTGTAAAAACACCAATCAGGGGGTGCTGGCCCAGTGGTGCAACAGTTGCACGTTCCACTTTCACAGCCCAAGGTTCGCTGGTTCGGATCCCAGGTGTGGACCTACACACTGCTTGTCAAGCCACACTGTGGCAGGCATCCCACATATAAAAAAGTAGAGGAAGATTGGCATGGATGTTAGCTCAGGGCCAATCTTCCTCAGAAAAAAAAGAGGCGATTGGCAGCAGATATTAGCTCAGGGCTAATCTTCCTCAAAAAAAAAAAATAGCAATCAGGGAAGCCTGGATCAATATGCTTTTAAAATATTAATTCATCTCTCAACAAATGTGATTTGTTGTAATTAATCTTATGAAGTGAATGTCAAAGAAAGAATAGTGAAATCATCAGGAGAAAATATAGAAAAATAAACCTGCTTGTGTGTTTCCATTCTTTACTTGAAAAAAACAAATATAGAGTAGTAGGTTTCTTGAGTCCCCTATCTTCCATGAGCCCAGATAAAATGGTCATGGCTGTTAAGGGAAGAGTGACAGCATCTTGTCAAGATTTGAAATGACATCATCTATGTAAGTTCTAAAAGGCCTAAGGAATCTTTTTGGGTTTTTGTTTTCATTTCACCTAGAGAAACAAAGACTCAGGACTCGAATGTCCAATGATAATTGATTTAAATTGTGTAGAGCACTGTCGAATGGGAAATTCAAGACTTGTTTAGACCTAAAGGGAGAATCTTGGTCAACGAATGGAAGTTGAAATGCGGCATTATAAAAAATAATTATGAACCTGAGCTTTGACATCAGGTAGGAGAGGTTGAACTCTCAGGTCTGCTGTTTGCTAGTTACGTTGTTAGAGACAAGTCACCTAAATGACTTCACCATTCGGAACCTCATCTTCCAGATTTCTGAAACAAAGATGATAAGACTTACCTCATAGGGGTATTTCGAGGATTAAATAAAACAAGACATGTATAATGCTTAACCAAGTGCCTGCGCCACAGTAAAAGCACAATCAATGTGAGGCTGGACTGAATTACATTTATAGTGGTTTCTAATTTTTATTTTCTGCATCTGAGAATTTAAAATCTGCAAAGACAAGAGCACAGACTTCTCAGATTAGCTAGTGATTTTCTGGAAGAGAGCAGCGCTTGTGTGAAATTGTGCAGAAGGTGGACTGTTCTCAGAATAGCAAAGAGTATGGCCAGGAAATGTGGAGACCAGGAGTCATTTCTGGGAAGGCAGGCATACAACTGAGGCAAGAGGAGTGGAGGATAATTTTTAAGGAGAATATATCATGTATCAGATTTTTTCCTCATAATTTTTTCATCATTTATTGTCACGGCAACCCTGCGAGTGGTGATGACTTTTTTTTTTTTTCCATTTTAAAAATAGGAAAGCTGAGGTTTTGTGCTTGGTGCAGAAGGCACAAGGACAAATGAAACTTAGCAATTCACTTGAAGGAATTCACATTGTAGTTAAGAAGAAAAACTCTAGTATGCTTAAGTAAGTCTATGTTCTTTGTAAAGCCTTATTAAACACAGAACTGAAGATTTAATCCAACAGTGAACTGATCATCCAGAAATGAATGGAAATATCAGTTCTCCCTTTGCAGACACATATCTCCATTAATGCGTCTTTAAGGGCATTAGGCTTGTTTGTCAATTACTCGATACTAGCAAATAGTATTGAGTTTATTAAGAATAAGAATAATAGGTACCCTTTATTGAACACTTACAAGCTCCATCTATACACGATTTTGAGAGTTTGGCAAATTTTGTTTCCAGAGATGTGGTTAGTCACCCCAAGCAAAGGTACTTAACCTTCCCTAATTCACATAACTCTGATTGGAGGATGGTGGAGTTTGTATAAAAAATGAAATCTCCCCAGCTCTAATATATATGTTTTTCTCCTATTCAAGGGGATAAGCAGCCTTGGCAAGTTCTAAGCAATCCAGAGAGCCACAGAATGTTCCTAAAAGTGGGGTAAGGTAAAGATGCTTGAGGCGGAACTAGTAGAAAAACCCCCACAAGTTTGGTGGGATAGTTTCATGGTGCAGTGTCAGAACTTCAACTAAATACGTGAAGGCACAAGGATTCTGATCTGAATCTGTGTGGTAAAGGAATGAGTTCTGGACTAGCAGGCAGGAAATTCAAACTTGGAACTTACTTGCTGTGTGATATTAAGAATAAATGAACATGTCTGGGCCTTGTTTTCCTCATTTCTAAAATGAAAAAGTTGGACAGTAAATTTTGAATATACTTTTTCATCTGAAAAATGTTTTTGTTCTCTGTTTCTCAAATAGCAAAATCCAGTCCAATGTATGGCATTTGAATTATGTACTTTTCCAACAAATGTGGGTACTCTAGAATCTCAGACCATGGAAACATCGTCAACAAACAGAATCATGTACAATTCTCATGTGGGTCCACTTAAAACTCTTTCAGTCTATAAACTTTGGTGACAGTTTTAACTAATTATTATATTTTCCTCTTGATTGAATATTTTCGCAAGAAATTTTAATAAAATGTCATTTGGACTGTTTTGAATTAGAAGCAGGTGACACAATATTTTTACACCTCAAAATAATTTTGATAGTTATTTTGGCACAACTTGCCCAAGAAATCGGCTTTAACATTAGAGCAAGGAAATGTGTTCAAAGGCTGCCAGGAAAATGTCCCATGGGGGATTATATAAAATAGATTCAAGCTTAGCAATGCTTGAAGAAAAAATTATTTTAGAGTGTGCTTCTTTTCAATGCAAATGGAATTGAAACTTGTATATTGGCAGTTTCCATCCCAGAGGAATTTTATAACCACCCATATCTAGAGCATCTGGGCAACCAAATGACTAGAATCGTTCGTCTTTATTTTCAACATCTAAAGCACGGTAGTCTTTTTGTAGGAGACAAGGCAAATCACTACTGCAAAGCATTTTTGAAATCCATTCTGGGTTCTTGATGTTTACGTGTGGAGAGGTTTTGGACAATAAAATCCATGATTGCCTACTAAAATGCACCCACGTGACTTACAAAGACAGTCTATGTGCTCTTTCTCCCCTTGTGAGCATTTCATCAGAAGGATTTTTTCATTGAACTTACAGACGCATACACACACACTCACACACAAAATGTCATGTTAATTTTATCTCTGCCTGTAGAACTGATAATCTACAAGGGAACTGAGCTGAAATGCTTGATCTATGACCAAAAAATAAAAGAAGGTATTGACGAATAAATTAATTGTGTGCTAATATTTTATTCTATTTAAGAGACATATTTAACCTTTTGTGAATAAACTGTCTTAAATTCCCATAAATATCTTCATTTTTCAATAGTTATTTTTACATCAATTATAACTCAGTTACAACTAGTCATTAAACAGTTTCTTCTGATGTAAGTTTGCTAATATTGTACTAATTTAATAAAAGTACCAGATAGATGATTATTATCAACCAATTAAGCAATAATTATGTTGCCTAATTTGTGATAAATTTGTGTTGATCCTGTGCACACAAAGTGCAATGTTTTTATTCTGACTTTAAGATTTTTGTTAGCCAATGTGGGGCTGCGGTGGAGGGCAAGGATTTGTATCTAAATCCACGTGGTGATCATTCAATAAGTGTTTCCTAAATGAAAGAAAACTGATAGGTGAGACACAAATTTAGAATATTTAAGCTCTAAGCGGTGAAGTGTTAAGCCGTTAGAGTTGAGATGAAAAAATCTCAGTGTGTGCACTTAGGAAAGTGAAAAGTTCTTGACAGAAGTAAACCTTAAACTGCAGTCTTTCAAGGAAGAGTGGGCTATAGAGTAGCAAAAGGTAGGTGAACAGACATTGTGTGAGAACAGCCAGGGCTGGGAGCATCAATACCGATGGAGATTTACGGAGAATGACGATAGTTTAAGTGATAAATACTTTCAAAATCCTACTTTTATTTGGCTCAGAGACAGCATCAATCATGGACATATTATTTTAGTTTTTCCTAGTCGTTCCTAAAGGTTTGTATGTCACAACACTAAGGATACTCTCAGTCTACTTACTTTAAATTACCTATATCCCCCATCCAACACACACACACACACACACACACACATGCATACACTCTGTCACCTGTACCAAACATACACATAGACAAATTACCCTGCTATCTGGTATTCTCTAGATTTCTTCTTTGCTGAATTTTTAGACTTGGTCTTTTATGCTAGGGTTCATTTTTATGGAAGATAAATCTTTCACAGCTTCACAAAGTAGAGTGGAAAGAGATCTTTCATGAAATTGATTTAAGCCAAAATCTTCCACTTTACTGAGTCACCTGTGAACATCACTGAGGTCCCTGAACTCAACCTTCATCTTTATACAAAGATAGAAAATACCTTATATCCTACAATGGATATCCTCCTTTGCCTTTGAGGATCAACTGGAATGATGCCCATGGAAGAAGTTGTGTAAATGCTAAAGCAGTAACAAAAGCAACAAAGTGCACTTATTATTCAAACACACACGTAGACAGTTAGGAGATAACGCATTGATTATACAGTCATATGAGACAAAAAACAAGGTCACTATGTTAATACTGATTATTTTATTCTAGTGACATATTCTTTTTGCTGTTTGTAGAGTCACATCAGTCCTAGGGCATGTAAAAGGTGTCAGTAAAAAGAAGTGAAAGGTGTACAAGATGAGTCTGTAAAATCACATATAAAGTGGCTATTTCCACAGGCAAGATAAAGGTTTTTGTCCTGACTCAGATTCACATCTTCTATAACTCACCACTGAAAATTGTTCAAAACATTTACCCAGCTCCTCCTATATTGAATGTCACCAGAGGAAGAAATCATCACCATACGAAGTTGGATTTGGCTTTTGGAAACTACTGAACATCAATCAGAGTGAATCCTGGTGAAAAAGTGGAGTGATCAAACACAACAATAGCATTTTTCATTTAAAAATGAAACAATTTTTCATACGCTTAGTTCAAAGAGGATCTCACAAGAAATTATGAAATTGTTCTGAGGAGCAAATATAACTGAATGAGTTGCATTACCTTCGCTGTTGTGGACACAGAACATCTTTGGACGCAGAAAAAAATGTTAAGATTGTTTTTAAAAATCAGACTTGATACGTTATCATCATACCCCATCCACTGCCTCACACGGAGAACCCAACTGGGTGCAAGTTTCTGCAGTCACTCAGATGAAACAAAGTACTCATACATGTACAAATTCTTGGTCTCACCCTTTATCTGATTTTTCCAGAATTTAATCTTGCTCTTGGATTTTATACTCAAGTAATACATGTCTATTGACACTGGGGACACTGGAGAGATGATATTAAAAAAGATGAAAGACAAGAAGCAGCCAGCATTGGCCCTCTGGGCTCATGTAACGATACAAATCAGTTTGGACAATCTCTGTTTACAATAAATCTTTAAACCAGTTACTCTCTCCGTTCTCCAGACTCCCCTTCTTAGACATTCAGCCTACAGAGCACAGACCCTGCCTGGATGCTGTCACCTTGGACGGGATTTTCCTCTGTCTCCTTGTTCAGACTTTTTTAACCAGTTATCACTCACATGATCCATCCCTCTTTATCTGTTTATTGCACGGGAGCTGACTCTCTTCCAGGTTCTTCCATGCCAGCATCTGGCCTGCCTCTAGACACTCCTCTAAGAGGATCTGGACATTCTCTATAAGATGATTTCAATTTTTGAGTCTCCCTATTTACAATGTGGATACAATTTGGGCCTTTATCTCTGCCTTTCCATCTTTCCGGATTAAGACTTTATCCCAACAGAGATTGCATATGCCTAAATCCAGCACCTTTCCATCTCATCTGTTTCTACTAGTGATTTGAATCCTACTAGATATTTCCCCTACCACTCCAACATCCACAGATTTTTATCATGTTTTATGCCAGGTAGCTAAGAAAGAACTAAATGATATACTTAACTCCTACAGAGATTTATAAAGGCTCCGGCAATTGAATAGAGATAAATTAGAGCAAGCATCTTATAATTAAGGACATCTGCTAAATGTACGAGCAATGCACTACGCATTCTTACTGTTCAGTCATTTAATCCTCAAAATGACTCTGTAAATTTACAAATATAATAATTATTTGTTGAACGTTGGTTTGCAGTATTGGCTTTTTCATAGCAGCCCATCCCCTGCCTCTCCATTAAAAGTTTGGAAGATTTAGGAGCAAGATTCAGTCTTCCAGGAGAAGGAAATAGTTTGACAGGGCCATAAAACGTAATATAGATCTCCACTCGGGCCATGAAATTCAGTGATAAGCACAAAAATGAGTTGGCAACACAATTTCTGGTCTGTGCCAATGCTTCAAGAGAGGACATCATAGAGGAAAACAAAAGCGAAGTTGGGGAAAGCTGTCTCCCTTTGGTGAAAGGTTATCCAGCACTTAACCTAAAGTCATTAGACAGAGTGCCAGAAGCGACCTGGCTAATTTTATACATTTTTAACTATAGGCTCCATTCCTGGGTAGTGCTTTGACTACAGATCATAGAATCAGAGGGTTCATCTGCCAGGATGGGAGAAAGTTTTGGTGTCTCCCCTCCAAGTCAGACCAGAAAACTGTCCTAAGAGGGTAAAATTTCCCTAAATATTCTCCCCTTTTTATTACCTATTTTAGAGCTATTTTTCCTGAGACATCAACACTGAAGTTATATTATATATTAATACTTTTGCAGTTATTTTATTAATAACAAAATATGTCCACTACTTGCTTTAGTTAATTATATACAGAATGCATATGGTTGGTGACCTCAAGAAGCAAGTACTTTTTATAAGCAGAGTTTAGAGTACGGGAAAAGGTAAAACAAGTTGATTGCACACCTCCTACATGAGACCACAAACTAAATACTTTAAATTATGTTATTTGATTAAATCTCAGTCTGTAAGATCATTACTCTTCCTACTTTATAAATGAGAATACAAAGTTTTTACAAATTTAAGAAAGTCTTCCAAAGCCATCCACTTAGCAATCAGTGATCAAATATTTTAGAGAAGCATTTTTAATACTTGAGTAATTTGTCTGGTGCCTTTAAAAAAACAATGAAAATCCAAACTTGCCGTACTCCATGTACCCAATTTTTCAGAAACACTGCAATCATCTTTAAATGTTGTCATTAAGGTAATTTTTACAGCATCAGTGTAATTGTAAATATAAACATACATTTTGGCACCAAAATCTTGAGACATTTTTCTCTTTTGATATTGTCGTTTAAATGATGCTGAATATTCTTATATATTTTTTTAAATATTATCATGGAAGTAAAAGCAGATTTTTAGAAATCTTGTTAAACACATAGGCTCTAGAAAATGTGTTTCAGTTTTTCTAAAGAATAGCTCTTTTGATTGGGGTTGGAGTTCTGCTTAATAATTCTGAGGGCCCCCTCCAAGTATAAAATTTGGTGGTTCTAGTCATTTAATCTCTTCTTAATTTGTTCTTCCTGCAATTTCAGAATGTTTCTTCCAGTTCTTGTAATTTTCTTACAGCTGTACAGAGCCAATCTCCAGAAATTCAATCAATTCAATAAAGTAAAATTTTGTGTTTGGAATTTCCCTGTGGACTGCCTAGGGTTCTCAATGTGGAGCTTCTGAGTTTAGTTTCTCCTCTCTTAGGTCAAAGTTAAGTAGTATTTCCTCATTTGTAGTTACTATTGACACTAACATTTTGCATGTCCATATCCACTGATGTGGTTAGTGAGGAAGGCATCTTTCCCTCGAGTTCAGAATTAAAGGGATCATCATAAATATGACCATAGGTTGAACAGAAGCCAAACAGCTATTGGTGATCAGAGATGTGATAATGTAAGTCAAAGACTGACATGGTTCATGTCACTGAGGGGGATTACTCAGCAGTTCAAAGCAAGCAGTTGCAAGGAATGCTGTCTGGACAGCTCTCAAGAGAAACAAACCCCCCTAGGAGAGGGAAGGCTGGCATTTCAGAGCCATGAATCCCTGAGAACTGAGGGAAAGGGGGGAGGAACAGAACCAGCATTTATTTAGCACTTATTATTATGCTGCTTAATTTTATATTCCCTTTGATTCTTAGAACAATCTTGTAAAGTGGGTATTACTCCCTTTTTACAGATAAGGAAAGTGAGGCTCAAGGAATTCCACAAATAGTCAGCGACAAGGCAGGATATATAATCCAGGTTTCTCTGGCACAAAAACCCATGTTCTTTTCCATGTGTCCCTGTTTCCTCTCTGCTGAGGATAAGAAATATTGGTGTAGGGGATTGATTTGAAGCATGGTAGGCAGTAACTCTGAGCCCAGACTTTTCTTTCTTTCCCTGAATTGCTTTGCAATTGGTTTCTTCTGTTTTAATGCCTTTCTTGGTAGGTAGAGGGTGATGATTCCATTCTGCAGCATGCTCATGGTCCTGGATTCAGTGTATGAATGACCAACTCTCATGAACTCTCTTCCAAAAGAAGACATATGCCTGGAATTAAGTGTTTAATTATTTATCAAACCTAATTATACTCAGTATTAAGTGTTTAAGACAACACAAGTACATGAATTCAGCCTTATCCTCCAGAATGGTCTTAGTAGAATCCCAAATTTTAGTTCCAGCTTTACCCCTAACTAGTGTGGTGTGCTGTCTGTTCTGTTTCTTCATGTGAAAACACAGAGAAGAGGTATTCTCTTGTCCTCTGTATGTAACCTTAGATCTGAGACAGTAAAATAATCTCTGCCATATGATAACATTTTTTCTTTTTTATTGGGCATTATGGGAAAAGAGTACATAATATAGCACTCATGCATTGTCTTCAGAATGACAGGGGACTATTGATGCAACACAAATCCCATCAAGTAACCCTATTTCTTATTTGGCTACCATGGGTGACTTGGTCACAATCTCTGAGCCATCTATGGTGATGCCTTAGCTCATCCTCAGTTGACTACCCTCCCTATAGGAGAAGAGTAGTGATGATGAAAAGTGAAAAAAACAGAGCCAGAGAGTGAAACTTCGTCTCCCGGTCATGCTTTTCTTCTTATAACACCCTATTTCAGAAGGTGCCAATTCTAAAAAGCTACAAGGAACTCCCTATGAGTAATAATAGTGATGATAATAATAACAGCTATCACTAACTGAGCCAGACACAGTATCAAGTTTTACATGGCTAATTAACTTAATACTGATAGCACCTACTAAGTGCCCATTTCTCCCCCTCTCCCTTTATTTAATAAGAAAAGCAACCGTAATTAAGTCACTTGCCCAGTGTTCAAATAGCTGGTAAGGGAAAGAACCAGGAATGGAGATTTTCATAACTTGAAAATTCACTCTGTAAATCCCCAAACTCTATACATTCCCAAATTATATTGCTCACATGAGTACTAACCCAGTAGTCTAATTTTCCCCTATTTTTATAATGACCATAAATTTATATTTTTAAATCTATCAACTGTCATTTATACATGTATGTGTGTGTATATCTATGTTTTATCACTTTATATTAGATAACCAATCATTACAACAATAATTCTTTGAGATCATTAACATCATTTTACACTAGAGGAAACTGAGGTACAAGAAGCCCCTGATTCCTACCATGTTTTCATCATTTATAAGGGTCAGAGCCAAACTTGGAACATAATGCTGTTTGAAGCCAAATCTCTCGCCCATCCCTTGGTTCTCATTGCCTTACAACGGAACCATTAGTTAACCACACAGTGACTATTTAATACCCAGCATACCAGGCAACTTTTAAGATTTGCAGGAGGTAAGCTCAACTCAAATTTGCCATATATGGTAAATAAAATATACCAGTTAAGATTATTCATCAGAATGGCCTCTAAGGACTTTTGGGTTCTCACCTAACTGTTGAATCTTCACCCTTAGGCTCTAACTCATGTTATTTACCCTTTGACTTGAAGAACAAACATGGTTATTGGCTAATGAACTGAGCCAACTGAGTCAGTGAGCTCACTGACCACTCCTTGCTCTGCCTCAGGCCAAACCACCTTCAGATCCCTGTGCCTAAAAAAGCAGCTGGGACTCCACTGCTGTGAAGAAACATTTTTGACTGGGAATCAAGAGACCTGGTTTCTGTTATTGGCTCCACTGTGAAACAACAAAGGGACCTTGGCAAGTCTCTTGACGTCTCTAAACCTCAGTTGCTTTGTTGGCAGGATGAAAGTTTGGGAATAGGTGATCTTTCAATGCCCTTCTAGTTCTGAGGGTCTATAAACACTCTTCTCCTTGGCCCCTCTCAGAAAAGGGTGGCTGCTACCATTCCAAAATTGTTACTAGATGAGAGAGGAGGAAACAATGGTAAATAATTCCATTGTGTGGCTGCCTATGAGCTCCTAATGAAAATCAGTGACTTACTCACAAACAAAGGAGCTGTCTTCCCAGCATTTGGTTTCTTGAAGGAGACAGCTCAAGATTTACATAAATAGTTCTTTTCCTCTAATTACTTATTCAGGACAAGTACTCGGTTTCCAAGATTCTCCCTGCAATCCTCAGGCCTTCTTCCTTGACTTCTTTCTCCTGCTTGATGTCTGTTCTCTCTGTGACACTAGTCACTGTGTCCCCACTTTCTTTACCATGCCCTTCCACTTTATCACCGTCACCCATACTCTCCACAATGAAGCCCTTATCATGCTAGCTGGCATTTCCACAAAGCCTGTCAGGCAAATTCCAGTGCTTGTGCGGTTCAGTTGTGTCACCCATTCTCTAGATAAGACGACTGGCTGATGCAATCTCCCACCTGGGACATCCCTGATAGCTTTTTCTACACTTACCATGAAAATCCACAGTCTATAATGGCAGCACCTCAGTAACTGTAGGAAATGATTTATGCAGGGAGAAATGAAGACTAGACAAACTCTCTGTCATTTCACAGAATGAGCCCAGGAGAAAGCAAACAGGAAAACTGAGCTCGGGGTGTTTTATTCCTAGAGGACAGAATCCATTCCTACTTACTGATCTGTGCAGCTACTATATTTCCTCCCCCATCAATTCCTTTAATAGGCATTCACTGAGCACCTTCTTTGTGCCAGACACTGTGTTATAAGCTGAGGATACAGAAAAGAATGAGTCAGATGACGTCCCTGTCCTCATAGGGGTCATAGTTTAGTCTATCTCTTTGGCAGCACTGATTACATTCTCCTACAAAAGTACAGTTTTTATGTATGTTTCTCCAAAGGATTGTGAGGGTTTAGACAGTAGGGGCCCTGTCTAAATCATGTCAGATTGCAGTGGTTACAAAGAATTCCTGGTATACAGGAGATGTTTAATAAATACTTATAAATGTATAAAAAGATTGATTTGTATAAATATATACAAATACATACAAACATTTAGTAGTTTTTCATTCATTTTAAAATGCAATCCAAATGCTTTGCCACAGTCTATAAGGCATTCTTTGATTACTCCTCTGCCTCACCTTTTTTTCTGCTCTCACTCTCACTTATAACGATCAGTCTCCCTGACCTTCTTTTTGTTCTTTAAGCAGGTCAAGTTCTTATTAACCTCAGGGCCTTTGTATATACTATATACCCTCTGCCTGAAATGCATTTGCCCCAGAGTAAGGCATAGTGAGCTCTTCCTTGTAACTCTGCTCCCAATTCAAACAATCTTCAAGAACCACCTGCTCTGCAGTTTCCTTGGGCCTCACTGGGTCATTCTGTACCTCATTGTTCCAGTATATTTTCTTCAGAACGTGTATCTTTATGTAAAATAACCCAGCTGTCTCTATCTTGCTAAGTCATGACTTCTCTTGACTTTTACTCTAAATTATAAACCTAGAATATTAGACTCAATAATTTCCTCAGCACCTTAGAGCTCTGAAATCATATTACCTCTTAGGGAAAAATCCATAAAGGAAAAAAAAAGATTAGGATCAGGATCAATTATTAACATTTTTTCAGTCAACAACATATCTTGTATACTCCTCAGGTGAGAATCTGTGTTAGTTGCTGTGGAAGATTAGAATTGAATTAATCACTTTCTTTAGAGCAGGAAGTTGTCAATTTATCTACTTGTTTTTATATTTTTAAAATATCACTTCATGTAGTAAGCTTTTTCTAATTACTTCCAGAAGAATGCAGCACTTATTCTTCTGTCTCCACAGTAATTTCTTCTTGTTGCTTTTGACATCGTTGATTTTTTTCTCCCTTTTTTTATGTTTGTTTTTAATTTGTCCTTTTTTTTCTGTACATAATGCATAAAGGAAAGAGAGAATAGCCTCTGCATCACACAAAATAATAAAACGCTCTGAATTTCCTGACGTAAGAATCCTGTTTGGCCAGGAATATCCATGAAGGTGAGCAGAGGGAGGGAGGGAGCATTTGAAGTAGGGCTGAACTTACGGCAATATTTCAGCTGTTGTTTCTAAAACCTATATAAGCAGAAGAATCCTTGTTTTAAGTAAAATGTAGCAGGCAGGAGTTTGCCAGCTGTTTGGAGAAGAATACAGCGAAAATCACAGTTCCTTCAAAATTCATTCAGAAGTATATCTTTTTGAGTGCCTAAACCGGAGATACGAATCGACCTCTTCCCTCTACACCTTTATAGAAGAGGAAGATATTAATCATGCCAATAAATATGAAGCTCGAAATGGTGAAACTTAACGTGAGTGAATACGATAGCAGGCGTAACATAGTCTAGGGGTCAAGGAGGCTTTGCTAAGGAAACTAAGGATCAATGCGCCATCCAAGTTGCTTTGCTAATGCAATATTCTTTGCACTTCCTCAGTAGCAGTAAGAGTTCACCATATCTCGCTTCAGAGACCTGGCATTATGTTGTTCAGCTATTCTCTTCTCTGATCAGAATTTCTAGGAGACTATCCAATTAATCCCACTAGCTTGATAGACCTTTTGAAAAACATTCATATAAAAATGTGTCTTAAGCCAATCCATAGACTGGCCCTCATCATTGGGAGAACTCCTCCTCTAAATCAACTGTGGGTGGGTTGTAATTCACACCACAGGGAAAATAACCTCTTATGTGTGAGAAACCTCCATGTGGAGGTCTACCTGGTAGAAAGTTATCCAGAGAAAGGGTCATGAGTGTAGCAAGCCCCTGGGGATTACTCTGGTGCATATGCAACAAGGCTTGATGAGTCCACATACCTGGCCACAAAAAAGAAACAACTATTACAAAGAGGAAAACACAGAGGTTTGAGGATGCACAAATGAACACGTCTTAAACCAGCTGAAATGGACCTGGAAGGCTACCTAGAGGGAAAGTTGACAAGGTTCCAAAGGGTAAAGAGAAGTGGTATGAAGACAGATGTAAGAGAGGCAGAGAGAGCAACGTGATTGAAAGCCTGGTAGTGTATGACAACTCCAAGGAGGCGAAAATTAAATGAGATACACGAAATCTCAAATTATTGATAAGCATATAGCATAATGCTTGATATATCCTTACCTCTCAAATACTCATTTCTTAATTGATTTATTTGTCTGAATAGAGCTAAGAAGCCTGACCATCCACCCACTCCCTTAATACATGCTAGTGATAATAGTGTCATTTTTGCCTACAGAAGGCGGACAGAAAATATAGTTGATGCTATATACTAGGATAAGAGAGAATATTACCAGCAGTTTACACAAAAGTGTAAAAAGTGGCAAAATATTGTAGTCATCCAAGTGTACTGACATTTTACATCATTGAAATGAAGACTGTCACATTCTAGATAGCTGTCTTCAGAATCTTTTGTTTTCCAGGCTGAGTCCAGACTGGGGAGGGATATTCCACCTGGCTTCTTCCCTGGGCTTGGTGGATAGGGTTGCGGATATGTATCTGAGAATAAAACTCCTCTAGGGCCTTGAACATAAAACACTTGTTTGCAGGAATAGAAGAAAAGTGAAAGTACAATGATGGGTCCTTATCTATTTCTTATCTATTGTGTATTTATCAGAACTCAACAGTAGTCAGCAACAGCTAGCTTATAGAGAGTAGAGACAAATGACTGCTCTGTGCATGGTGGATCCAGGATAGAATTGCCAGATAAAATACAGAGTGCCCAGTTAAATTTGAAGTTCAATTAAACAATGAGTAATTTTTTTAGTATAACTATGTCCCATGCCATATTTCGGGTATACATATCCTAAAAACGTTTTTTGTTTATTCTGAAATTTGAATTTAATTGGTTATCCTCTATTTGTGTTTGGTAAATCTGGCATTTTTATTCCAGGATTAATCTTGATGGACTGAAAAAATTATCCAGGTTAACCCAAACAAGTATGGATGGTCTGTACACTAAAAGAATAGTCTTTGGATGATTTAAGCTTTAACTAGCACAAACCAACTCCTTCAGATCGTCTTTGTTCTGTAATGCATGAATTAGTTCTATAGCCATCACAAAGGAGATGTATCCAAGTGGACGAATACATCCATTGCAGTATCAGTGACTCTCTCTCTCCAGCTGAGGAAAAGGAAGTGGAGCAAGAACATGCAAAAGGGAACTATCTGTGTATTTGAGAAATTCACTTGACAACATGGATAATATTTGAAATGGTTTAGTTTCCCCTTAATGATTGAACTTTGGCAATAAGCTAATGATGATAATAAGAGTAGATGCAGTAATACTAAAAGTACACTCCTTATACACTATTCCTGCAATATTATTAGAAAATGTTATTGTTTCTTAAGGGAAAAAAGAAACACATGGACATAATTTGCCATTTGGTATAACGGATCATACAGTGGCAAAAATACATCCATTTGCCCAGCAGATAGAAACTATTCAAACCAAATTTATTTAACTATTTAACTATTAAACATACAAAAATGTAGGTTATTTAAGGGAATGTGTGTTATTCAAGGGAAAATGTTAAGTGATGGACATTGAGAATAGCAGCATAAATGAAATAGTATTCATGTTAAAATGTACTTCAGGAAAATGTAGGCTTTGAAAACATTGTCTTAATAGGTTTCATGGTACTGAAAGAAGCTGCACTATGTCCCACTTCGGCAGGGACTTATCTGTTTGGCTTCAAGTCAGAACTAATAGTCTTAATGTTTTGAATAGTGTTGTCACCTATTCTTATAGACTTAATTGTCATCTCTATGTGCACAAGACACAGATCTAATTGTCTAACACTTGAGACAGTAAAATCAGTTTGCTTCCGTTCCATGATATATCTCCTTTTCTTTTTCCTTGAGGAAATAGTCTTCAATCTTAAAGGATCTTTTGAACATTTCAGTTCAAATCAAATCAAATCCCTATAGAGTTTTGCCTTCTACATCAAGTATTCCAGAACCAATTAAGAGATTTTCCTCAATTCTCAAGGTGATACAGGACCATAATTATGGAAAATTTCAGCTACTTCAAATTTCATATATCATTTGTAGAAGAAAATAGAAGTTCTTAGTCATTTACTTAAAAAATCTCACTCCCAATTGCTCACTGATCAAAATGAAAGTAAAAGACCTATTTCCCTTTTTTTGTGTGTTTTCTATATATTTTCAACTAAACAAAGATTTTATGAGCAGCATGAAATATAGACATATATCTACATATATTGATATACATATATTACACATATACATACATACATACATATATGTAAACATATATATAGGAAAAGGATAGAAGTTTCATTTCACTACTTTTATTAAATCAAAGTTTCATTTTACCTCTTGTATGAATGTGCCTACATCTCTGTGATACGTAATTGCACAGTAGCCAATATTGGAAAGCTATAATAGTCCATCACCAGGCCAGACTTGGGCAATGTTACTTTTTTAAAGCCTTAGCTTTCTGCTACACAAATGGAAAATATGGTTCAAAGACTGTAAATATATATATATATATAAATATAAAAGACACACAAAATACTTTTCTAAAGTAACATACCATAATAGATGGATTTACGGACAGTGCGTTACACTATAATTGTTGACAAAGATAAATCAACTCAAGAAATACCAAAGTACATGAATTAAAAAGGGAGGGGTCTTTGAAGAAAGTACCAAGACTAGATAAGTACTAAAAATACCGAGGTTAACTGAATAAACATTACGAAAACAAAACTTAGCCAAGGGAATAGAAGGGAAGTAGCAAAAATACTTCAAAGCATGCCTTATTCTCATGAAAAACAATGATATGATTAGCATCAGTTTTCTACCCTAGAGGTATTTTTTTTAACAAAATTCTTTTGTACATTATTCATATTCTAAACAAAAAGAGCTAAACTGGCTTCAAGTTGATGGGTAGTTGTGTGGCAACCAGGTTGTTTTGACATTGCTTCTATGTTCATCTCAATAAAGTTGCCTAAAAGAAACATGAATAGCCAATGTACAAAAGAAACAAAAATAAAAAATATAGCCATGTACAACTGTTCATCCTTACTAGTAATGAGACTTGGGAATTAAAACCATGGAATGCTATTTTTTATGCACCAAATAGATTAAGATTTTAGAAATAAAATGCTAAAAATTACTGAATGTTATGACAGGCAGTGTAATAAGCTATTGGTAGAAATAAAAATAGGTGCACATTTTCTGGAAAGCAATTTGGCACGTACCTAAAGAATCTCAAAAATGTCCATACCTTTTGATCCAACATTTTTGTCTCTAAGAATCTACCTGAAAGAAATAATCAGGAAGATACTTAAAAAGTATGTATAAGGTTGTTACTGCAATTATTTATTATAAAATATAATAGAAAACAACATGAGTATACATCAATATGGGAATGTTTAAATAAATTTTGTTAAATGAATACAAAGGCACATTGTGCAGTTTCTCAAAGCATATTTATAGCCAAAGGGACATGCATACAAAATAATGTTAAGTTTAAAAAAGACAACAGAATCTAACGTATTATATTCAATGTTATATCAATTTTGAGACATATGGGTGTGCATGTGATATACGTGTGTATGTGTTTGTGTGCCTGTGCATCTGTGTTTTTCACATTCACAGTTAACATATCAAGAAAACAGTGGAGAAAAATATACTAAATATAAATAATGCTATCTATGTGCTGGGAACAGTACGTGTACTTTAACAACACTTTTCCATATTTTTCAAAATTTTATACACTGAGTATGTAACAATTCATAATAAAATATATTTTTGAATGGGTCTGACTGACAGATTGATGTTATAATTTCATATGAAAAAGATCTATTTTTATATGCCAAGTTAAGACAAAACCTTGATATATGTAAATGATAAATCAGCTGGGATATGGAAAAATTTTAATTAAATAACTGAATGGGATTGCTTTTTTCCTTCACTTTCTCTTCTACTACAAAAAAGAGATGTTACTGAATAAATTTTTTCTCACAATTTTCTAAGGATTTGAGTTTAGTATAGTTTATCTAATTTAAAACAATATTAATATAATTACATAAAGGTATACAATTGAGTTATGAAATAGTCTGCTTTTTAAAATGAGAATATCACCTTTTTGGAGTTAAGGCTCAAAAGCTTTATAAAGTTTAGATGTTATAATTTATAATGTGACTCTTAAACAAGGAAAATATGAAAGCCATAAAGTTTTCTATAATTTACATAGGATCTAAATCATGCAACTTGTATCTATATTAAAAGGAATACGTTGATTCTTTCCTTTTTCTTTTTTCTTGAATTTTATCAAGTTTTGGCTTTTAAGAATAATGAAAGATGAAATGTTTCCTCTGTAGTATGTTAAGAGTTCCATTTACACAAATAACTGGTTAAGTTAATCCAAAACAGTAACTTAGACTACTGAAAAATAAAATGATTATTTTAATTGATTTCCTGATCTAACAAAGTCAAAGTTTCAAATATTTTTCTGGATATTAAGAACCCAACATTTGCAACTTTTTGCGAAGTAATTTGGTTCCTGCAGGTCGAGCTATTTCTAGGGCACATTCAACTTTGCTTGATGCTATGACTATTTCTCAAAATTGTACATTTTACAAGAATCAAGTGGTTAAAATCTGATTTAAATAACTGTAGAACAAAATGCCTAAAATCTCAGTCAACACTCAGAATGATATGAATTTGAAATTTGAAACGCAAATCCCTCCTTTATAAGTGTAGCCTGGCAGAAGTTCTTAAGCCTTCTAAAACTCCTTTTCCTCATCTACAAAACTGGACCAAAAATGTACCTGCTTCGTCAGGCTGTAGAAAGATATAATGAGGTGAGATCTGCAGAATTTTTACCCCTGTACTTGGAACTTCCCTAAACAATCAATAATTACACCCATTATTTTATATTTTTAAAAAAATTAGCACAACCGTTTCTGGAATCATCAGTACCTAAATGTCAGGCATTGCACTTAGAATGAGTTTCTTTCGAAAACATTTCCTCTCAGCAAACACCTACCTGCACGTTGGAAGTTTTTAGTGCATGTCAATCTTTAATCACCCTCCTAGGAATAGTTCAACAACTCAAACACACATCTGAGCATCCGGGAATAAAATGCTCGATGAGCCCTGTCTCTGAAATAAGAGAAATACATTTAAGTATCTTCCTGCTTCTGTTTCTTCCTTCATGACTTTTTAAAGTTTATTTTTGCAATAGTGAAAACAAACCAACAAACAAAAAATGAACAACCGACCAAATGAAAAAACCAAGTCATTGTTGTGAAAAAGAAGCCTGTGATTTTTAATGTGGCACAGTAGCATATTCCAATTTAATTTTTCATAAATGCCGCCATCTAGTGTTCACTAATCTAACTTTTATGACTGGCCTTAAAAATATATTCTTAAAGTGGAAATGTTCCCTAGTCTCAAAGAGGCGAATAGCATCAAGTCAATGTATTTCATATTTCCAAGTCTTTTAAAAAGACTTCTGATATCCAAAATAACAAAATAATGTTGAAGTAAGAGCAATCATCGTAGCCAAAGCCCAGCACTGTAGACATGGTACGTTACTTTGTAAAACACAAAGGCACTGTCATTATAGTTCTAGTCCAATCTCGCTCTCTCTCTGCCGGCAGTCTTTAGAAATACTTTGCTCTCCGCTGTATCTCTGGTTCCTAGCATAGTTCTTGGCACATAGTTGGTGCTCAGTGTCATGCATATAATAAAATACTTAATGTTTGTATGCTTAGGACTGCCTTAAGCAGTTCTTATATCTCATTTAATTTCTACAACCTTTGAGGAAGATTCTGTTAGTGTTTCCTTTTATAGATGAGGAAACCGAAGCCTAGGGACATTGAGTAAACTTTCCATGAACGCGTATATGGTAAGTGGCGAAGCCAGGATTTGAAGTCAGTAGTCTGATTAAAGCATTCTCGCTTTCAACCATCAGTGAATCGGTGAATCACTGGTTCACAAAATGAAAACATATCTTGTTCTATCTTCAAAATTAAATGCGTACTAATAGGTTAAATGTTTGATTTCAATCTTTTTTAAATGAATTGGTGCCTCTCCAACAAAAAGTTACATGAAAAAGTATGACAACTACAGAAGTGTTTTGCTTATTTAAATTAGTAATTTAGTAGTGTGATTTTAATTAAATTATGCAATTGGTTCTATTACATTAGTAGATTGTGTTGCAAACATATTTGATTTTTTGTTTTGATCAGTATCTTTTTTCCTTTTTGCTCTACCCAGACAGACTTCTAAGCTTAGGTAACTATTTCAAGTCAGAAACCTGACATGATATTATTGGTGTTCATTGAGAGCTCACCTATTCATCAGTTTCATACCAGGAATATCTGTACCAATGACAAAGAGAAAATTGTATGTATTTTGCCCTTGAATTCAAACAAATATTTATTGTTAGATTACCCAACTAATTCTGAAAATAAGAGAAGACCCAGAGAAAAGTACAATGGTACCAATGCCTTCTCATCAAGACGTTGTAAACAGACTTAAGATTGATCTATTCTCAATCATGTCAATCAATTACATTTATGTTAGGCAGTGACACTGTGGATGCTCCTGCTTCCCCAGGGAATTGAGTTGGCTATTTTTTAAGAAAAGAAAAACATTTCCTCTTAAAATTCAATTGCAAAAATACTGATAAAAGTTAGAGTAAAAAATGAATTTAAATATCAAGACTGAAAATTATATTGATAATTAAGAATATTCATTAGCATTCTAAGGGTAATATCAGATCATCTTTTCCTCAATTTCTAGAAGCACTAAATATTAAAGTCTCATAGAGAATATCCATACAAACCTTTATTTGTCAAATAAGAAAATGGCAGCTGTAAATCTTAGGAGCTTTGTCCAATTGCAAGTGCTACTTATAAATCCAAGACTAGAACCTTGAAATCCATTTCTCCATAGAATGCACTTTTCACTACATGGAAAAGGAGCATTTTTTTAAAGTTCCTCGAAACAAAATCTTGCTGAAAATAAACACTAAAAGGACAGTAGTGACGAAGTTAAAGTAATAAACCCAACAGTCGTAAGACAACAAACATCTAAGTTATCATAGCTCATCTAACCGTTCATTCATGAGATTGTTCATTCAGCAAGCACTTACTGAACACGAACTCACAATCTTACAAAAGTAGACTAAAATCCAAAGAGTGATCCCCTTTTTACTTTTGCAAACGTGACTGGCAACTTTCTATGGCCAAACATACCAGGTGTTAAAGCGGTGTCTCTGTAGCAAGGCTTTGAGATTTCACGGCTCTTTTTTTAAAAATATTTTTTCTGCATTTATTTCTAAATCCTTTAAAGCAATTTATTACTTTATTACTATTTTTATGTATCTTTTCCTCACTTAACTGTAGCACAGTTTTGCCAGAGTAGGTACATGATAAGTATTTATTAAGAACTGAGGACGTAATTCTCTGGGGAACATTCCATCTTTTCCTCATTGTCGTCTTCTCCTGCTTCCTTCCATTCCATTCGGAAGACATTTATTATCTCCAATTTCTCCTATATTGTTTAGAGAAAAGGAGATTAATATAAATAAAATTGCATAAAAACAAATCAATGACAATGTTTCTCTCTTAAGCAAACAAAACACACCTTTTGTCATGAACGTAAGCATGGGTTAAGCCAAGTCTACTCTACCTTGATACTGTTCTTCAGAAGAGCCTATTTTCCCCTCGTTCTTATAGGCTTTAGGGCTGAATTACTCAAATCGATCATCTATATCCTCTAAATTGTCCATACAATGGGCATTTTGCATTTCTGTTGACCAGGTCTAAAATAATAAAATCAGAACTTGCCATTCTATGTGCTGTGTATAATTTGTAGTGGAATGGACTGGGAGACCTTAATTTTGCAGTGTTACTAAGCAAATATTAAAAATATAAATGAAATTCACAATTACACATTTTCTCCAAAGCAAATTCCAAGACCAAAGCAAAGATTATGCATAGTATTATTCTCAGGCTGTTTGCCAGTTAAAAACTGCAACGGAAACCAGCATTTTTCTTCTATATCGATAGTTCTAATCTTTCATTTTGCAATCTGAAGGGAACAATACTGATGAGTTGCTGAGTAGATTTTAACATTCTCTTTAGATGTAAAGAGATGAAGAGTTACCTAAAATTACACTTTTACACTTTACGTTGCACCATACGCATTCAGAAAGCGAGATATTTTCCATGTCTAAGTAGAATTCAATGTGGGTGTGATTTACAGTCATATGAAGTGAATGAATTGCAGAGGCATAACTGGACCAACATAATCTAGCTGGGGAGAGAACCAAACATAATGGAGTTAGGGAATTCTCTGGAATTTCAGATGTGGTATTGTTTGGGTTGGATTTCTATCTGCGAAATAATTTTCAAATTTATATTACTGCAGGAAAAATATGCCATACTTGATACTTCACAACTCCTGTGGGTTTCTTTAAAATCATATGCATGCATTACTTTCATAAAATTATATATATGAACACATATGTACAATAGATACATGCATGCATATATGTATGTGTATATTTATATTAGTTTATTATTCTCTTTTAGCTTATACCATGGTCAATTACATTTCCTACAGTAACACCACACCACCACCCCTATAACATTGAGATAACAATGAACAGATGTTTTGAGATTCTAGAGGGAGTGAGTTCTATGCCAGTTCCATCTGGGGTTGAGGAATAGAGGGTAATGCTGCAGGGGGTGGCGTATACCACCTCCTAACCATGCTACATCCCTGCTTTACTTATGTATTCAGTAAACTCACTAGTGACTAGTGCTATTTTCTACAGTACAAGTTGTATATTATGAATTCAAGGTAGGAATGTTTTGGCTTTTACTCTGAGTGACATGAGATGCCTTTGGAGAATTTTAAACAAAAGATTGGCATGATTTGATTTGTGTTTTGAAAGGGTCGCTGGCTGCTGTGTGGAAAATAGAATGTAGGCTCACAAGGGTGGATGCAAGGACACTGGTTAGGAGGCTACTGAAATAATACCAGTAAAATGTGATAGTGGCTTGGAATAAGATGATAATAACCATAGCTGACTGTTCTATCTCTGAAAAGGAGTAATTTTAACTAACTCACAGACTATTAATTTAATTGAAAGAGAAGAGAGAGTCTGCATATTTCTAAATCACAGGACTGATCCATTCAATCAACCTTGAAGTCACAACATGACAAAGAAATCTCAATAAGAGAGAGTAAACTCATTTATGACTATAGATACAAATATTTGGACTTCATTTACTTGAAAAAATAAGAAAACTATAAGAATGTAGGAAGTTACCCAGATAGGCAAAATTTTTCAATATTAGGGAGTTGATTCGTATCACTAATTTCTTCAGTTACAGAAAAATTACACCTAGTTCAATGTATAAAGTATTTGATGAAATGCATCATCTATGCTTAAATAAAATAAAATTTAGTGAAGCAAGAATAAAATGATAGTTCTTTATAAGAAAGACAATCTATCTCAGATCTTGAAAGCTAATATAAATTATAAATGATGCTATAAAGACTCTCATGTTCAAGTTGAATTAAAGGAAAAACTCCAGGATCCCCAGTTTCATCACTAGAATTTAGCTATGTTTTGTGACTTGTGGCTAATCCATCAGCATTAGAATGCAAATGGGGAAAATCTATGCAATAGATTACACTTATCTTAAAAAATAGAAATCACAACAAATTAATAACTGATAGCAATTCAAGAGATAATATTATAAATTTTCAAATTAATAATGTATAATTATAGCATATACTTGAACAATGAATAATAATCTAATAATATGAAAATATCCTAACGCCCAAACTTCTCTATCATTAGAAAAATGCAAATTTAAAAATGATATGCCTATTCCACCAAATTGACAGGGTCTTTTTTAGTGGTAATATAAAACTGTTTAAGCAAATTCATGTTCTTAGTCATAGCTGATGGCAGTATAAATGATTTAACAGTTGGCAATTTAGAAATATACAGGAAAAGCTTCAACTCTGTCACTGCCTTTACCTATCAATGTCGTTTCTACATAAACCTCATTAAAAAATCATTTATAGGTGCAAGCAAAGATAAAGGTAACAGAATCTTCTTCACATCATTAATTATTACAATGAGAGGCTCTTGAAAAACAAAAAACAAAGGAAGATGGCTAGTAAATTATAACACACCCATATGATAGAATATCACGCAGTCATTAAAAAATTGTATGAGCAAGGAATTTTAATAAACTGGACATTTTCATGCTATATTAAGTTTAATTAAACTGCTTCCAAGTATATGTACAATGCAAAACAAAACAAAATCAACCTTTCCACAATAAAATTTAAAAAGTTGTAAACACATATTCCAAAGTGTTACCATTTATTATTTCTAGGTGCTAGGATTGTGGTATGTTTTTTCTGCCCTTTGCTCTTCAGAACTTCTTAAACTTTTGACAATATACACGCATTGTTTAATAACCATATGAAAACACAGAATACAATTTATTGTAAAATAATCCAATTGAAGACAGTTTTGATGCCCAAAGAGAGAAAAGAGGAACCAGTATTTATTAGGGAGCCAATCTTTCTTTAGAAAGGCTTATGGCTCTTTCATTCTTTCAACAAGCCTTGACTGACCCTCTGTTCCATTTTATTCCGTAAGCAAGACACAAGGCTTTCAAAGATGAGTCACAATCACTTTCTCATAAATCTCATAGATCAGTGAAGGAACCTGCCAGAAGCAATGTCAGTATGACAGCAATGAAGTGGGTATTAACGTGGCATTAGAGGGCACAAAGGAAGGGTGTGGCTGCCTCGGGGAGGAGATGACAAGGCTTCCTAGAACAGTGATCTTAAAATCAGTTTTAAAAGATGAGCAGGAATTTTCTCACCTAGAAATAATGGGCAAAGTCGTTCCAGGAAAAGGGCACAGCATGAGAAAGATGTAGAGAAGCGTGATTCGAGTCCTATCATTGTTATCACCACCTTATCACATTTGTTTGTAAAATGTCTGATGATGATCAAAATCCCGAATATGAAACTGATTCAAGCAGTCCCTTTACAGTTGCTGTAGCACCTTTGTGGCATAACTTGCAAAGAAGACTTTTTTTTTTAAAGAAAACAAGTTTTATTGTTGCAATCAGAACATTCTAAAAAAAATATTATTATGATATTAGCTACCTTTACTTTCTGGGCCCTGACTCTGGACCAGGTGTGCCAGGAAGCGCTTGCCTGCGTCAGTCAGCTCCCTGAGGCCCCTCACTTCCCTGAGGTAGAGCTGAAGGAATAATCCCCAACTCCTCCCAACCTCCTGGCCTGCCTTCCCCAAATTCCCTCTGCCTCTCTTCCCTGCTAGGCTGCCCCGCACTGTCCCCCTTCCCTGTTCTCCTCTAAGACCGAAGCCTCTTCGTAACTGTCTTCTTGTTCACGACTTCGACATGCCCAGTCTTGACTCCTACTATACTGTACTATTCCACGGCTCCCAAACATGTCATGGTAGTTTATTTTCAATACCTCTTGCATCCTATTCTCTTCCAAAAACAGTTCCAGAACACCATAGGTTTATATAAGATACCTATAATTTGTATTTTCCTGGCATCATATGCATAGTCATTCAAAGCATCTTGTCCTGTGCCATCTTGTGTGATCACAACTTATTCAACCACCCCAGCACCCAGCATCTAACACAGAATCTGATGCATTGTCGACATACAGTAAGTGTTTATTGGATGAATGAATGGTGAATTTTATTCAAATGCATACTATCCAATTCAAGGGAAAATTCCTCAGTTTTTAGTATGGCGTTATCTTTAGAGACAAATCGGGATAAAGTGACCTTCAAGTTTTATCTGAGAAATCAAGAAGCAGAAATCAGATTGAAACGAAATATTTTGTTAAGTCCCAAGAAAATCTAAATTACAAAATTTGGACCAAGCTTCTAAGATAAAACAAACAAAAAATCAAAAACCAGTTCAAATTGAAATCAGTTATATTCATTTCAAAAAATGACTTTATTGAACAGATAACAGTCTAATAGCCTAAAAAAATTATTTCAACCACAACATTAGGAAATAAATCATGACAGTATAATTTGATAAGTATAGAAGTCAGTGTTTTGTTTGGTATTCTCTCTGGCATTAAAAATAAAAATATAATGATTATTTATTTTATTGAACTCCAGGATCCACAGCCCAATAAGTAATCACTAGAGAATGAGAATGCATCTCTTCTCTCAAATGCTAAGCGTCTGCTGTTGAGCGACCCAAGAATTTCTCCAGTTCCTGAATTCTACTCTTAGGTTTACCGCCATCTGGACCCAAGAGCTCAAATAAAAGGCATGTTAAAGACTGAACTCGTTCTTGAGACAGTTCTGATTTGCATGGTTGCAAATTATCCTTGAAAGAACACAAGAAGCATATGGGCCACACAGCGGAAGTTGAAGATTCTTGCTATCTTTCCTTGGTACATGAAAATTCCTATCCTATTCTGAAGAGTTATAAGCCTTGACAGCAAATAAGTTATGTAGACTGCACAGGCACTACTGGTAGGCTTTGAGGAAAAGACAAAACTGACTTTCACAAGCCTAGAAACTGCTTTATAAGCTAACTATTTGAGGCTTGAGAGTGTGCACTTTGCATATGTGTATTTCCAACAATGCTGACCACAGCATTTTAGATAGAGCAGTGAGTCAATAAATGTTGAATAAATAAGTAAATGAATTAATGGATACACTATCTTTAATGAAACACAGTTTGATATAAGGCTGAAAGGGAGCTATTATTTCTAATCAGTAATACCATGTAAAAACCCCTTAGCTAAAACTTGCTGTACTAGGCAAAAGTTATATATGGGCATCAGAATTGTATCATAAACTGTGTATATATGAATATATGTGTGCATGTTTGTACACATATTTATGCAGATATGTATTCTGCTTGAATTTATGGGCCAAAATATATGAAAAAAACCAAAATGCATACCTTTAAACAACTAAATACTTTAAGGATATTTTATTAAAAAGTTTATTTCTTTCTAGAGAGAATGTGGAGTTTTTTGGGTTTTTTTTTTTTTTTTGGTGAGGAAGATTTACTCTGAGCTGACACCTGTTGCCAATCTTCCTCTTGTTTTGCCTGAGGAAGATTTGCCCTGAGCTAATACCTGTACTAATCTTCCTCTATTTTGTATGTGGGTCGCTGCCACAGCTTAACGAGTGGCATAGGTTTATGCCTGGGACCCAAACCCGTGAACCCAGGCCACTGAAGCAGAGCGTGCCAGACTCAACCACTACACTGTGGAGCCAGCCCCAGAATGTGGATATTTTAAATTTTGCTATATATGTTTTCTAAATGTTCTAGAAAAAACATATGTTATTTCTGTAATCGTAACAATATTTCATTAACAGAAGATATTAATAGAGTTATAGAGAGTTTAGAGTTATAAGGAGATTGACTATTATTCACTAGATTGAATGTATGAAGACAGAAGTCCAGTTCAATAGTTGTTCTTTTGTTTTGAAACCATTCAGGCTGAAACTCTATAGGTGCTGTCTCTGAGGGTGCTGTGTGGCCCATATGCTTATAGACTTGAATAGAAATTAATCTCTTCCTCATAATTAAACATGGGTTGAACCAAAAGAAATATAGGATTAACCTTTTGTTAATTAATGAGAAAATCTAGTTAACTGGAAGCCTTTATTGTGACAGCATTCTGACTAAATGAGGCTCCTGATTTGTGGGCAATTTTACACATATACTCTTGAGTTGGCCACCTCACTTTCTCCCAGAATGGCTCTTGGGAACAGGCAGATTGCTAGAAAAGGAGGCCATGTCCCTTCAAGAGGAGAATGGATTTGCAATGAACTCAATGGAAACTTTGGCAGGAATGTTAAGAAAGATCTTGGTCTTCCTGACTGCCAGATTAAACAAAGTAAAGGATGTCGTTTATTTTACTTAAGTCAGCTCAGTTGATTCATAACATTAGTGGTAAAAGCATCTTAGAGGAACAGGTCAGGGATCACTAATCCTTTCTTAGTGGCTTTATTATCTTATTAGATTTAAGCTAAAGGAAAAACAATCCGATAAGCAGCCAAGATGCTTACAGAGAATTAAAATGCTTTCCGAGATTATTTGGGACCGAACACAGTTTCAATCTTAGCTTAAAATAACGAACAACTTTCCTTCCGTTAAGTTGAACAAAAGAACAATATATGTGTATTAAAATGTGAAATATTTGAAATTTATAATCACCTTCACGTCTACTGAAATAATCTTCTAATTGTTCTCCCAGTTTCCCAGCCCTCATTTGCCAGTATCTGCCCCTCTCCTGCTCGCCAACCTCTCCTGGCTACCCATTGCTTACAGACATAGCTCTCAATGTGTAATGCCTGGAAGCCTAGCCTCAGAATTTTCTGGGGTACAAGATGAATAACTCTAAGGATAGGTCCCAAGCCCTCCAGGTGTTTCCTTTGCACAGCAAATGTTTAGAACCACTGGCCTAGAAACCACTAAATGAATCCCTCAATGGGGCATTTGATGTCCTCCAAAATCTCTCCCTAAGCTGGTTTTCCTAGGTCATTCCATGCCATCTTTCTCCATGCATATTAATGAGCCAGGTTCTTCCTTGCTTTCTGATCTATGTCCTCCCAGGCCAATGATTCTCTTCATTCTGTTCTTTCTGCTTGTAGTGTTCCGTTTCTTGCCCCCCTCTGAAATTTTTGGATTCATCCTCTAATACTCTGGCTGCTAAAACACACCAGGGGTTCGTTGCCCAGCATCCATCCTTCTGTGTCCAGAAAGAAAAGATTTTGAACCACTGGGCTGCTTAATTTGGGGTTGTTTGGGAATTCAGTGGTTTGTGGGTATGAGCATTAAGGTCATACTCTAAAGCTTACCCTTGAAACCAATCCCTCTGTCAATATTTTATTCTTTGAATTCTTTAATAATAGTTGACTACTCCAGCCTCCTTATGTTTTTCTATAAAGTCAGCATAGCAGAATAAAAATAAAATTATGGGCTTTGGAATTTGATAGCTCAGGGATTGATCATCAGGACTGCCACCCACTACCTATATGATTTTGAACAAGTAGCTTAACCTCTTTTACCTCAGTTCACATTTTTGTTTTGTTTTTCAGAGAAAGAGTCCCCTGAGCTAACATCTGTTGCCAATCTTCTTCTTTTTTTTTCCCTCCCCAAAGTCCCAGTGCATAGTCGTACATTCTAGTGTTATAATCTAGTTCTTCTACGTGAGCTACTGCCACAGCATGGCTACTGACAGAAGAAGGCGCTGTTCCCTGACCAGGAACCGAATTCAGGCCCCCGAAGCTGAGAGAGCGCGAAACTTTAACCACTAGGCCATCAGGGCTGGCTCTTAGTTTACGTTTTCCTAAAATGGCATAATATCTTAGGGTGGTTATGAAAATAATTAAAAATTGTAGAATTTTAGTTTTAATTTTACATGTGTCTCCACATTATTATTTCTCAGAGGATCATGTAGTTTCCTGCTCTAAGTTGATATTTGCTAAAGTTTTGTTATTTAAATAAGTGGATAGAATATTTTAAAATAGTTTATCAAATTCCCTTAGAAGTCTTTGCTTTGCTTTTGCATCACTATTTGTTTGGGGTTGAATTGTGTCCTCCCAAAATTAACCTCTAGTACCTCAGAAGGTGACTGTATTTGGGTCTTTAAAGAGATAATTAAGTTAAAGTCAGGTCCCTGGGATGGGCCTAAATCTAATATGAGTGGCATCTTTATCAGAAGAGCAGATTAGGACAAAGAGACACATGCAGGAGAACCATGTGAAGACATAGGGAGAAGACAGCCATCTGCAAGCCAAGGGGAGAGGTCTGGGCAGAAACCAACTGTATGACACGTTCATGTCAGACTTGTAGCCTCCAGAACTGTGAGACGATAAATTTCTAAGTCACCCAGTCTGTGGCACTTTGTTATGGCAGTCCTAGCAAACTAATACACCCATCTCTTGACTTTAATGCTGTAATTTCTACCCTTGAAATAAAGACTAAGTGGTTTGTATTATGGTGTGTGTGTTAATTTGTTTGGTATAAACATAAGATAGCGTTACAAAATTAGTTTTCACCTGGAAACAAGACAGCAACAAAATTTTTCTTGCTAAAAAAAGCAGAGCCTGAAGCACAGTGTGAATGATTGTATCATGGAGAAGATATGCAACTGGTTTGGTAAATAAGCTGCATTGAGTGGGCTGGGATGTATTTCAATGGATTTGTCAGCAGTGAAGCTCAAGCACAGTGACTCATGAATGAACCTTACATACTTGGAGACAGCTTAATAGTCCCTGTTTTGATCTGAGGGTGCCAAATGCCAGGCCATGTTCCCTAGCAGTGCCTGCTGGATTCCAAATGAATGGAGCTTGCCTCATTGGGTCCCTGAGCAAACATAACCCAATCTGTTACATTTATATATCACATCACAAACTTGAATGTACTTTGTCTTACATTTTCTCATTTGGTCTTCGTTACGATTAAGCATGGCTTATTATAAACTCAACATGGCTATTCAAAAGCTGAGAAATATATTCCTTTTCTCAAGTCCCAATGCATGAGAATGTGCAGGAGCTGGACTTTTGGTTCAAGATCTGTATGCTTCTTTCAGTGCTGTGGGTGCTAAACCAAACTGCCAGTTACCGCTATCCAACACCCATTCCTCTGGGACCAGAGAGAATTTAAACCACTAGGCCATGCAGTTTCAGGTTGCTTGGAAGAGCAGTAGTCGGTGAGTAGGAGTACTGAAATCAGACAAGAGATAAATTTGCTGGCAGATGCTACAACTTTGCTAAGATTCTGCATGTTATAATCTTGAAAACCAGTTTAAACAGACACCATTTTACAGGTGAAGAAACAAAAATTCAGAGAGTTACTGACTGAGATCACATTCATGGGTGGAATTTGAAAGTAGGTCATTTGGACTGTAATATTTATACTCTTCTCAATGTGACAACATATTCCCACTCATTTTTTTATTTCTAGAAAGTTATCTTAATCTGCTTAATTATGAAAGGCAACAACTTCTAAGGACAAATGTCTGCCTTCATGGAAGACTCCTGATGCTAGGAAAATCTTGGTAAGGGGACTAGAAATTATCCTTTACATACCATCATCTTCGTCAATCCCACCCTCTCAATGTGGCTGGAGATCATGGCATAGAACAAAAAGCCTGGTCTTTAGTAAGGAATGAAAATAAGATCCAACATTCATATAGTCCTTACTGTATTAGACACGCTTCTCAATTCATGACATCTCTACAAAAATGCTCTGGGGTAGGTATTATTAATTTAAGATGAGAAAACTGGGCGTTAGAGACTAAATAACTTGCCCAAGGTCATGTAACTAGTACATAGCTAAACTGAGTTTCAAACTCTATTTTATGTGGCACTTTAAAATAGTTTAAAATTATATTTTAAGCTAATATGATATTTTACATTGCTGTCATCTATTAGACTAGTTGTGAGTAAAACTATCTAATTATATACATCTACTGATTTATACAAAAACATACTTATTGAGCACCTACTATCTGCTTGGGACTGGGGACACATGAAAACCTTCATTTTGCTCTGGGAAAAAAAGTTTTATTGATGAAAAACAAGCATTAAGCAAACAAATGCATGGTGAATTAATTTATAAATATAATGAGTGCTGTATTGTAAATGTGCAATAACAAAAGAAATAAACATTTATTGTAATGACAAAATCTCTCTTCTCATTTAGTTAATATACTTAATCTGATAAAAGTCAATGTTCTGCCCAAAATATACGCAATTCATCATTTTTGTTCTCCCATTTTACACTCATCATGTACTTAAATTACGTCATAAACTCTATTTAAATTTCTGTACTAGGATCTATATTTCTGTTAACTTAGTAATAATACCCTTGTTCATCTTTGTAACAGTGCTTTGGGCAGAGCTTTGCTAAGAGGCATAAATTACATCAAAGACTTTGTTTCAAGCAGGTTGCTCAGATGTTCATTTGCTTAATAAGAGGAAGACCTGAAATATTTTTTGCTTTCCCTGCTCATTTATATCAAAAGAACATCAGGAGAAAATTACCCCCTGGCCTTCTAGGCTATTCCTGGCATATTATAATTGCATATTAAGACTTGCTAAGTTTAGGGATGGGACCAAAGTCAGTCCGTGTGTGTGTATGTGTGTGTGCGCGCATTGGTGGAAGTGTCTAGATTATGAAATACTTTAATACATACTTTAACGGGACAACTAAGTTCTTCTTTTTAAGTGCAAAATAGCAGAGAGGGCCATATGTACAGTGAAAAGATTAAAGGACTTGAATTTTTTCAGAACTGAATTCAAAGCCAGGTTTTCATACTTATCAAACATGTGTCTGTAGGCAAATTAATTTATCTGAGGCTTCATATCTATTTATCTATCTATCTGCCTGTCTATCCATCTATCTATATATGATGATTATGAAAGTTCCTTCTTAGTGTCAACTTCTTATTCAAAGAGTAATTTATTTAAAGTCTACACAATGACTGGCACACAGTGAGTACCCAGACTGGCAATATTCTTGTGGTAACTAAACTCTACATACACATTTAAATTGCAGACGTCAGTGAAATAAAAGACAATATGGAGAGGCGCCTAATGCTGGAGGGTTTTCTGATTTTCTTCTAGAATTGAATCTCTTATGTAGTGAAGATGGAGAGAATAGCAGATGTTCATTTCTAAATTTTTTTAAGCTTTAAACCATTGACAAAAATGCCTCATTGAGCACTAAAAATATTGAGGCTATCAAGATGCTGGAGCTAGTCTATCACAGTTAAATTAGTATCAAGATTATTCAAGACTTTGTAAAGACATCCAACTGTGCTCTCCAAATGTGGACAGAGAATATCCAATTTAGAGAGTAGAGGAAGAACAGCAAAATTCACAGACACTCTTAAAATGCTTAATATTTGCCTGAGATGTCAAATATGACAGATTGATAGAGCGATTTTGAATAACATAACAAGATCCAACATATTGAAACCATATGATATAAGTAACTGATGAACTCACTTGAAATTATTTAAAAGAATATTTGGAACAGTTTCTATGGTATTTGAAGATCTCTGGACATGTAGACCCATGCATAATTAAATTTACGGAAGATTCTGTGTTTATTTATTTTGGGCGGAAATACAAATGTGTTTGGACACTTTTCATGGTAATATTTGTTTCATGAAAAGTGAAAAATCATTGTCATTTGTTTTTGCATACATGCATGCATTCATTCATTGAATGCATATTGAGCATGGTCATAGACATTAGCGTTATTGATGTGAATAAGAATGACCTCAAACACTCTTGCAGCTAACAATTTGATGGGTGTTTCACATAGACTCATAATGACTGCAAAAATAATTAAATAAATAATGAAGAGGAAATGACTGATGCATCATAGGTGAGCCAAAGAGGGTTTCTCAGAGGAGGTGATGTATTAGTTGAATCTTAAAGAAGAGAAGTTAGGCTGCTAGAGAAAGAAGAGAAGAACAAAAATGTAAACAGAATAAAAAAGCACATAGTAAAGCATGGAGGAATCATATGTATGGCATTTGGTGTATCAGGATGGTGCAGTGTGTCTGGTAATATAGATTTCTCAAGGCACGTTTGGACCGTATTGTCATGGTCCCTCTATGCTAAACCCAAGAGGTGGTCTCTTGACTTATAGTCCCCCTCTCCCACAGTCTCCCACATTGCCCACAGAGAACTTCTGTGTGCCAACCACTGTGCTAAGAAATGTATTGACTTACGTAACAGTGGCAACAACTTTAAAGGCAAGTGCTAATATCAAACTATGCAAGAACAGGGATTTGAAGCTTAACAAGATTAAGTAATTATGGCTGAACCCAAACAGTCTAATTGCAGAGCCCACATTCATAACCTGTATGTCATATATGTTTCCAATAAGATTGTTGGAATAAAAAAAGAAAATTAATATAAACAGAGGAAAATACAAAAGCAACTCCATCAATGAAATTTTATCTGACTTGGCACTTGACATTGACTTAGAGATATGAAGTATTTAAGTTATAAAAACATTATAGATTAAAAGAAGGGATTGGGAGCCCACTGTGTGGGAGCTGACTAAAATTCACAGGAGTAAAATGAAGAAGCGTTTCATGAATACTTAATATGCTAAATTAATTATAAAAACATTGTCAAGTTCTAAATCAGTGTCTGTGAGAGTAATGATATCAGTATGAACTGGAATCCTGGTCTAACTTGACAGAGTCTAACAGCATATTCCCCAACTCCTATAAAGCATACAATACTCAACATGCAGTTACTCATTTTTCTTGAAGGGACAGATTTCGTGTGTTCATATTTTCGAAAATATCTGCTAGTCAGCATATCATTGACTACCACTTGACATCTATATTGGTTTTGCTGCTTAACAATCTCAAATATTTATAAAATCTGTGGGTCAGTTGTAGCTTTGACTTAGGATCAACTAGTCTTGCCTCTTAACTGTGGGTTGGGTCAACTCTGTTGCATGTATTTTCTAATTATTATTTTTTTAATCAGAAGTTACTCATGTCATGTTCCTATAGCAGGCCATAGGAGCTCAAAAGGGCAAGTCAAACTATACCTGCATGTTTAAGCCCGTGTCGTGTTTACTAACATTACATTAAGCAAAGAAAGTCACATAGCCAAGTCCAACATCATGGTACTAGAAAATCCTCTCCACCCATAGTGAAAGCCACACAGAGTTACATGGAAAAGGGTATGGATGTAACTATCTCCACAATGTCATAAAACTGTTAGAAAATTGAAGCACCTGTGCTTTTTTTTTTTGAGGAAGACTAGCCCTGAGCTAACATCTGCTGCCAATCCTCTCTTTTTGCTGAGGAAGACTGGCCCTGAGCTAACATCCGTGCCTATCTTCCTGTACTTTATATGTGGGACACCTACCACAGCATGGCTTGCCAAGTGGTGCCATGTCTGCATTCGGGATCCAAACTGGCAAACCCTGGGCCACCGAAGTGGAATGTACAAACTTAACCACTGCTCCACCTGGCCGGCCCTCCACTTGTGCTTTTTATTGAGAAAATTATGTAATTTATCTTGAAGGTGGATAATTCTTGTAAGTTCTTTGCCATGAAAAGACTAGCAAACTTTTAAAAATTCCTAAATATCATTTTATAATCATTTCTTATGTCATGGCAAAGTATATTATTAAAAAATAATAGAATTTAAAATAATATATTCTGTACATTCATTTAACGAATGGTAATTTAACTATGATGCATCTCAAAGTGCTGATAGCAAATAAAAATAATGTGATGATCCCAACTATTAGACTATCTGCCTGGTGAAATCCCCATTTGCTAGGGTCTGAATATTTGTATCGCCTTAAAATTCAGATGTTGAAATCCTAACCTCCAAAGATGATGATATTAGGAGATGGGGGCCTTTAGGAGATGAGTGCTTAAGTCTGAGGGCTCCACCCTCATGAATGGGATTAGTGCTGTTATAAAAGATGCTGCAGAGAGATCCCTTACCCTGTCCACCATATGAGGACAGAGAGAGAAGGAACCAGCCATGAACTAACAAGAGGGCTTCCGCCAGAATGCAACCATGCCAGCACCTTGATCTTGGATTTCTTGCCTTCAGAATAGTTAGAAATAAATTTCTGTTATTTATAAGCCACCCAATGTGTGATATTTTCTTATAGCAACCTGAAAAGACTAAGACACCATCTTTACCTGAGGAGTCATCAACATACCACCCGCAATATTTTGGGTTTTGGTATATGAACTTGATATGAGAGCTAAGGTCAATTCAAAACTAAATATTCATACAAATCATAGAGATTAAGATAATTTTCCTGTGACTCGTTTTATGAATACCATTTTGGGAACCTCTTTATAAAGTAATAATTAAAAGTCCACACTCTGTAGGCAAATTATTTAATATTTTTGAGTTTCATTTTCTTCAATAAAATGGAAATAAAACCTAACTCTTAGGACTATTGTATGGATTAAATGAGATAATTCTTATAACAGACATATCACAATGCTTAGAAGGTAGAAACAGTTTAACTATATAATTATTTTTCTTATAATTATAATTTGTCTGGACCTCAATTTCCTCATTGGTACAATAAGTACAATAATATTTTTTTGTGAGCATCCCAAGCGCTGTGTACACATATTCTGAGTGCATCCAGGAGACAGTCACTTGAAATGTCTGATTTCTTTAACCAAGGAATTTGAAAGAGAAACCAGTAGCATTTCACTGAAACACAGGAGAAGAAACTTGTAAACCCAGAAGATAAAATTAAAATAAAAAATAAAACTCAGGACATTCAGGCAGGAAATTGTAGTCTGACTAGAGAAAAGAGAAGCAGCTAGTTGGAGGAAATGAGAGCAAGTATTAAAATAGGCAATAAAGTGAGAAGAGGGAGTTTCATAAAGAAAAGGAAACTGTACGTGCAGTTGAAGATGGAAATCAACTTGATTCCTTTGGAAAGACTGGTAGGATTTTGGCAGCATTTGTTTTTTTGAATAGTTGGGAAAGAAGATAAAAGAATGACTTTTGAAGAAAACTATGAATATATTACCAAAAGTCCCACTGTCACATATTATCTTTCAAAAGAAAATAGAAATAAGACTGCAACTCTTTTCTCATGAACGTACAGCCTTTGAACATCTTTCTAATGTTATATTTGAAGCTTATTTTTGATCCATTTAAAATATATATCATATCTGCTATAGTTTCTTCCACAGATGAGCTGTCTCAAATAGAACATTTACCTTTTAATGACCGTTCTTAAATTGACTGGTAAATTGAATTTCCCAGGCCTACAGTATGCTTTACACCGTCACTTCTGAATTTTGAAGAAGACATCAACTTTACCAGGTTCAAATTCTATTTAAGAACAGCAAAACATAATTTTCTGTTATCTAAGAAAAATATTTTATCTGTGTGTTTATTTTTATCCTTTCTTTTTTCTATAAAGGACTTCCAGTATATTGGGACATCAAAAAACTCATAAAGGTCATTTAATAAATAAATCAAAATCATAGCATCTAGTTTTGCTTTGAAAATGACATAGAACAAACAACGAGGGGGAAATATTTTCTATGAGAGAAAACTCATCCCTCTCAAAAAATAATTTAGACCATATTGTAACCTTATAAAAAACATTTGTATTAGTGTGTACATGTGACAATGAACACAAGATAAACTTTTATAAAATACCAGTGAATTTTTAAACATATTAAATCAGATATCTGTAGCATATGTGTGTGTGTGTGTGTGTAGAAAGATCTTATGGGTATAAAGATATTGGCTGATAGTAATAAAGACACATCATTATTTATTATCTCAATTATTAAATAAAAAATAGGAAGTGGAATGTATCACTTCCAGGTAGAAGCTTTTAGATTCAGTGTGTGATTTGTCATGGGTGACTTGTCATGGTGATTTTTCTTTTTTTGAGGAAGATTAGCCATGAGCTAACATCTGCCACCAATTCTCCTCTTTTTGCTGAGGAGGACTGGCCTTGAGCTAACATCTGTGCTCATCTTCCTCTACTTTATATGTGGAATGCCTGCGACAGCGTGGCTTGACAAGCAGCGCCTACGTCTGCACCTGGGATCCAAACTGGTGAATCCCAGGCCTCCAAAGCAGAACATGCCAACTTAACCGCTGTGCTACCGGGCCACCCTGTCACGGTGATTATTAAAGCATGTGTCAAGATGGAGCATTGGTTAGCTCTATCCCAGGGTGTCTGTAATAACTAGAGCAACCAGCCTGTCTGCATTCAACACACAGAATGAAAGAGAAAATGCAGTCATGTTAGGTCACATAGATGATGGGGATTCTTTGTTAACCACAGCATAACTTAACCTATCTTAACTAATATGATTGTTCTTACCTTTGTGATTTAATTTATATATTATAATTTTCATTGATATATTTGATCCAAATCCATGATATGTTTGATATAAATATGTGATTTTAATTTATACATACATAAATTTTATTTATAATTTTTTTTTAGCTGGCAGCTCTTCATACCATATTATCTAGTTATATGTCTGTTTTTTCATTAAACTGCAAGTATTTATAGGATCTAGTTTCTGTACATTCTTTTAGGCATTTCTTGGCATGTAGTAAGAACTATAATACATTTTCTGAATAAATACTAATAAAAAGTAAGTTACTCAATAAATGCTTACTTTATTGACTTTTATTTTCTGAAAAAATTACAGAATCTGCATATTTGCTGAGCATTTGATGATAGTCAAACAAATGCATCATTTTTACCTAAAATAGTAAGCAGTTGGGAAATAAAAGAATGTAAATTGATTAATTATTACTTAACTTTGATATTTTTAGCCTGAAAATGAATTCTCCCCCAACCACATATATACATTCAATAGTACACAGTTTTAAATTTTATATTGTCAAAATAGGGGCACACAGGATACATGGAACTAGAAATAAGAGAAACGGTATCAACAGCAACCAATTTAGCTTAGCTAACTGGATAAAAGTCCAGTCCCTCTGGCATAAAAGTGAACTCCCAGTCTATTTCGTTATCAGTGGAGTATTTTCTCCATGTTTTTGAAAAAGAATACTTTAATAGTCCTTAAAGGCAGTTAATATGTATTTCCATATAATGCATAATTTCCGCTTCTATTAGTCAAGGTTTTTCCTCACGTTTAAAAAAATTATTCTCCACTCATTTCTAACCAAAGCACGCCTACTTGCTTTCCTAATGAAAAGTTCTACAAATTCATGAGGCATTTCTTAATTATACTCCTCAATTTGTCCTCATAACACACTGGAAATTATCGAGGAAAGACATCCGAGGAAAAATCTAAAATTTATGTTGCACTGTTTCATAAAATTGAATTGAAATTTTGGATTGTGATTATCGGCACCTGAATCTTTGTTTATACTGAGTCCACTGGGGAATTGGACGCTGGGAAGCAAAAGTCCTTTAAAAACGTAAAGCTGATTTTATAAATGTAGAGTCGTGGTGATAGTGGTTTTAACTTCTACCACCTGTCAGTTCTTCTATTTCCTGTTATTGAGACTTGTGGCTACATTCACATGACCATACCTAGTTCTTTGCCCAACTCAGTAAAAGATCAAATCACATCAGTGTGGTACAGGGACAAAAATGGAAACTATTATTTGGGGCCATATAGAGAAAGCCATGAGGTAAGGACCTGAATTTTTTTTAATTTCAGCTTTAATTTATAAAGAGACGGCCTTTGCTTTTTATATTTTCTTGTTACTTCAATTCACTTACCATATAGGGGTATGCTGTAAACAATTGTCAAGTGTTACATGTGATATTTTTAATATCTTCTTTGCCAGCCAGAAACAGCATTCCTGAACTAGATAATTGAGAAGAGTTTAATAAAGGGACTATAGTCAAGCATGTGAATGGGTTTAGAGACTAGAAGGTGGTTTGGTGTAGTACTCCTGGGGCTGATGACAGGAGGGGGATTTTCCCAGCTTTGGATCTGAAGAAATAAGTGGAGGGGGTGGTTAGAGAACCCTGCAAGAGAAAGGTATGGAGTGGGTCAGGGGTTGACAGGAATTACGGTAGAGGGACACATCCAACTGTGGTGACCCAGCGGAAAGGAAGCCAGGGTAGTAGATTTTCTGACCCCATTTCCCTCCCTCCTTTTGATACCCGCCAGTGTTTCACATTGACCACACCCAGATGAAAGCCAGATAGCAAGAAGAGAACGCTTTGATGCAGCCCATAAGTAACTAACCCCCTGGAGCATAGAGTGGATTCCGCCAGCAAAGAGAATATGTCAAACACTCCTACCCCTTCCCTTCTGTAAACTATGTACTTCAAACAACGTAGCCAACAAGGCTTTCAGTACTTTTCCAATGTAAAATATACCTTACCTAATTATTTAATTATCAATTGTTTATTGACAACTTCCTTTGAACAAGCTAAAAAGTTGTAAAAGAGATTATACCAGTAGAGTTCTTTTCCTTTAAGAATTTCACCACTTAGTAGAGAACAAAGATATGTTCAAAATCCAAGATATTGCATATTGGTAATTGCCACGATATTGATATGGATATAAATGAATAGAGGATAGGTAAGTGAATCTTCCTAGAGAAGTCTGTAAATAACTCCTTCAAAATACTGGATTAGATTTGTCCATTAAAAAATAAAACAAGAAATACTCCTACTGGGATGGTGAAGACGGTGTCAAATTTCAGTCATATACAAGTCAACTATATGATGGGAAACAGAAATTCAAAAAGGTTGCAATAAAGCAAAACAGGCCTTATTAACCATATATCAAATGCCCCAATAACGTGACCATATGTTAACCTGAGAATCTGGCTTTTAGCAGATTTTCCTGCTTACTCGGTAGGTGCCCTAATTTCTTTCTCCCCTTCACTCTCAGCTGGCATTGATCCAGAAGTATTATTTCCTATCTGTAATTATTTAGACAGGTTCCTCATAATTGTGATCAGAAAGCCAGTACCCAGAGTAACAATTTAAAACTCAAGGATCAGGTCCTGTTCAATACCTCTGCCCACCTGATCCCTTCTACACAGATGTATTTTGATGACCAGGAAAATGAAGAATGCTTTTATTCCTATTTTCTTAATGGAATGGGTTGTTATTTGTCAGATTTTCCATTCATTTTTTGTCGCATATGTGCCTATATCTGTGGTAGGGGCTCCAATAATTTTAAGAGCCCTCTAACAAATATGACTGCTTCTGGTTAGAACTATTACAAATCAATAACCACTAACAAAAATTTCACCCAGAAATTTTCTGCCAGACGGAGACTGCCTCTTCTCCTTTGGCTAGGCTCCTTTTGGGAGTCAATAGGATATATTGGAAGGTGAGAGAATTTTGGAGCTAGACATATTTTGCTTGAACCCTTTTCATTATCTTACTAGTTGTCTAAATTTGGAGCAACTCTCCAAAATTTTGCTTCTTGTATTTTTCTGCAGGATACCACAATTCCTTTAAAGGGGTAGTATATTCATACATATATGGGAATAAACAGCAAACTTCCCAAATTTCAGAGTCTTCATCTAAAACCAGGGTATAGTGTCTGTTTCAGATTTACCGTGAGGTCAAATAAACTTGTGGATGTGGAGAGGAGAGGGCTGCAGGCATGAAGAGTACAATGCAAGCCTCACCACTTCACTAATTAGATGATATAACTTAGTGCAGTTTACTCTTTGGTAAAATAAGAAAATAATAGTGACCATCAAATTAATTTGTGGTCAACTTTTAATGAGTTGATGCAGTTTAAATATTTGCTACAGTATGGGGGTAATAGCAAGCATTCAATATAATTACCTCTTTACATAAAGGCTTGGTAAATGTTGGTTTCCTTCTTCTGCAAACCTGTGAGTCCCCTGTAACAGTTTTATAGGAGCATACTAAATCGGGGCTCTTGAAGAGAAGGGAAGTTGTTGCTCACTCTTCTTCCTGTTCCTCCCCTTAGATTCCTTTGTGGTTCCCCACACCCAGCCCCCCTTCACTGTCCATCTTTCTCTTAAGGAATTGTCTTGTCTAGCAAGAAGCTATAAAGGATGTGTAGCAAAGGAAGATTTAAAAGTGCCTTTTGGTGACAGAGCATACATGCCAGGGGGAGGCAAGCTGCCACGGAGATCTCAGCCAGCCGCCATGGGAAACTCATACCTGCATAATCAGGCTAGATGAAAGTCAAGAGCTTCCTTCCGTGATGCAATGGGGGGCTGGGGCTGTGGGGAAGCCCGCATTCAATCACAGCTGGAGCAGAGGAACACAGGGAGAGGCCAAGGCGTTAGTAATGCTAATTGTGATTGAAAGCCATGGAAGAGTTCAGTGGTATCTGAGGGGCAAGTGGAATGACCAGACCTGGAGCCTGCAAACGATGACTTAGAGAAAGCTTGGGTGATCCAGTGTGTTACTTTATCAAGGATGTAGTTTAAATAAAGGGGGAAAAAAGCTGTAATAAGGCTAATAGCCATAATCTCCTGGTGCTGGATAAAGATTGTATAGCCAGCATGCAGGTCACAGAAAGCTGACTCAGCAGATTTTCTTGCTGGGTAACTTGTGGACCAGGATTTGTGTGTTTGAACATCATGCTTACCCTCCAGCCTGATTTCTCTGGGCTGATCTTTTACTCTTTATGTATTACATAAGCTTATGCCTGTTTAAGATTCTATCTATTACGCAAGAGAATACATAAAGTGGTAGAAGAAAAGCCCAGGAGACTGTTTAAAAGGGAAAAGGGTTAGAGATCAAAAGTGTGAGTCAAAATGAAAAACAGAACAAAACAACAACAACACAGAAACGTAAATACATGTGTGTTTGTGTGTGTGTGTGTGTGTGTTTCAGACAAAAGAAAAAGGCAAAGAGTTTTCATTTCTCTCAATAAGTAATAACATAAATGAGATTATTCACAAGGCTATGAATATAATTTTGACAACTGGTTCCTTCCCAGAAATAAATAGATTTATCATTTTTTTTCCTTCCCTGAAAGAAATTTGATGATTGTCTGTTCAAAGGATTTTGGGCTGATCTAGGAAAAAGGTATGTCCATGATAGGCAGAAACACCTGACAAGATTTGTTGGGCAGTGCTTAGACAGGGCTGCAGGAGAGGGGACATCTCTTAGGGGACCACTATTCAGAAGGGGAGAAGGGCAAGGGAGCTCCTGGGGGAGAGAGAGATCCAAAAGGGGCTCACATGTCTGGGGGATGTTGCCGAGCAGCAGACGGAGAGTCTCTGGGTCACAGAACTCTGAAGGACAGCTTGGGAGTTTGTAACCACAGACCTCTCTCCTAGCAATGGCCAGCAGATGTGAGGTGACATTTCACAGGCTATGCAAAGGAGGCAGGCTCTAAATGTCTTAAAATCTACTTGATAGGTTATTTAAAAAATAATTGCATGTGTAAAAATTTGAGCTTGGCACCAGCAGGCTTTTGAATTAACGTGTCTCAGCCTGAGATGAAGAAATAAACATCCAGGGCTCAGTACACGAAGGCCAGCTTTGGCTCATTTATATGATATAGTCCCACTATCTAGTTTACCTATAACCATTACCATTACCATAGTTACTGAGGGTATGGCGTGAAATGTGCCCCAAATGTTGCTACCAGCCTCTGCTCTGTCTTGGACCTGGAAATCATGCATATGCAGGCATTGAGGAGCAAGGAGTGAGTGAGTTGCTGAACTTGAGTCAAGATTCTGTGTCCCTCTAGCCCATTCTTCCTTCCTGTGGCCACCAGGAGCTGATATAAAGCCACAATGAGGATGAGAGAGTGTTTGAATAAAATGAATACAGACAGTCCCTGACTTAGGATGGAACAACTTATGATTTTTTGACTTTATGATGGTGCGAGAGAGAGATGTATTTAGAGGAAACCTTACTTCGAATTTTGAATTTTCATCTTTTCATCTTAGCCATATACAGTAAGATACTCTCTTATGATGCTGGGCAGGTGCAGCAAGCTGCAGCAGCTCCCGGTCAGCCACTCAATCATGAAGGTGAACAATGGATACACTTACGACCATTCTATACCCATCCAACCATTTTCTTGTCACTTTCAGTACATATTCAATAAATTACATGAAATATTCAACATTTTATTATAAAATAGGCCTTGTGTTAGATTATTTCGCCCAAGTGTAAGCTAATATAAATGTTCTGAACACACGTAAGGTAAGCTAGGCCAAGCTATGATGTGTGGTAGTTTAGGTGTATTAAATGCATTTTCAACTTAACAATATTTTCAACTTACAGTGGGTTTATCGGGACATGACCTTATTGTTCGGTTGAGGAAGATCCGTACACATACTCGAACACCCTAGGAATCTAGCGCCTCCTTTGTCCTTCTGTTAAACGAAGTAGGTTAACCCTAAGGGAAAACTGCATGTCCCATTACAATTCAATATAACTGAATGTTTGCTTGTAATACGGATGCCATTTGTATTCAAGGCACTCTGCTAGGAAGCAAAGAGGAGCAAAGGAACCACTGCTCTCAAGAGTCTCTTAAGCTAATATGGGGAATAAGATGTGCACACAATGGCTCTACTAAAATAGATAGAATCAGGGGTGTGAAACCGGAGTGATGTCCACAGAATGTTACTGGATTCAAAGAGAGTACAACCACATCTGACAAACACAAGCTTCTCAGAGGAGGGGGCACCTGAATGCTTTGCAGGATGGGTAGGATGTTTCTGGGACACTGGATAAAGATGCATGCTATAAAGAAAATTAAAGCAGGGAATGAGATTGTCAGAGACTGTTTTAGGTAAAGTCGTGGGAGCAGACTTAGAGTTGGAGAACACTTCGAGCTTATAGCAACAAATAACTATTTAATAATAATAAAACAGACACCCAAATAATCAAATAGCATGTTCTAGGTTTCACAGGGATTACTGACTAAACTAGGATTAGAACCTCCATCTTCCAAAGCATAGTCAGTGTTACTTAATACGCATTGGATAAAGGAGGGAGGAGAGGATAACAAAGGAAAGTTGGACAAATGGTAAGTCCAAGACAGGTTCTGGAAGACTAGTTTGGATGGTACATAAGGTTTCTGTGTAGGATCAGCACGGTAGGGATGGAAATATGGATTAAGAACAGCTTGTGGAGCCATGGAATAGTGGGCTAAGCACTTTGTCTTCAATTTCCTAGACAATGGGGAGACTTTGCTTGAGTATGTATTCAACTTTCACTGCAAAATGAAACATTTGAAAATCTCCATATTCTCATCCATCATTTAACTCATTCAGCCTTTATGGAACACCTGCCACGTGATAGGCACTTTGATAAGAGCTGTTCACAAGGAACCCACAACGCAGTGGGGCAACATACACAAATATCTATTATGCCAATTGAACCTGACAAGTGTTACGATAACAACCCCACTTCTCTCCTTCTTCCCCCTCCTCTTTTCCTTCTGTGAGTGAAGCATGTGCACAATGCTATCAGAGCTCAGAGGAGTACCTAATCCAGTTTGGTGGGTGGGACCACAGAACCCATCCAACTGAAGGCAATGCAAGCTAATCCTTGAATGGTAGAAGTTTTCCAAAGAAAAAAATGGCAAATAGAAAAACAGCTGATATTAGACATTCTTCCACCCAACAATGATTTTGGTATATGATATCGGGTCAATGCAATTTTATTCTGGAATTTCTGTGACCCTGAATACTAGTAACATTGGCCCTGAAATAGTTCAATGTTTCTCACTGCCTTAAGTAATATCTCCCTCCTTCCAGACTAAATCTGATTAACTTACATTTATCCCTCAAGACCCAATTCAAACATCCTCTCCCCTTTAAAGCTTATCTCAGAAGAACTCATTACTCTTCCATCCTGGACTCACATAGCTCATTGGACTTCCTTCAATCATAGAGCAGCTGTCACATTGTTATTCTGTCATGTTAGTATCTGTTTCTGTCTGCTCTAAATTTTGGGCAAGCGGAAGTATAAGACTACTTTGTTTAACACTGTGTCCCCACTGAACTATACAGCACCTCAAACAGGGTGGATGGATTAAATGAATGAAAGAATCCTGAAATGCTTCCAGAAAAACCATTAAATCATTTCAGTGTGTTCTCAGTGTCAATTATGTTTGGTTGTACACTGATTCTTTGACAAACCATAAGACACGAGCCATATTTTACTACAGGACTTAATTACTAATAGAGTAATGTTCAGTGGTGGGCTCTAAATGCATAATTAATATGTCTTTAATATTGACTCAGTGAACCAGATGTCTTGTTTGCCAATTATTTTGAGGAAAAAAATGACTTTTCTTCTCTAGTGAACTACCTAACTACACTATAAGAAATTTACAATGTTCAGAAAAGAATATTTACAAAATCCTGTCACTTGAGTTAAGAATACCTACCTCATTTATTTTCTTTTTCCCAATGATGTTGCCTTTATTTCTTCCCATTTTTCTTTTGTAGCTTCATTGATTTGTCTCAGCTCACCCTGATGTTTTCACATTCTCCGTTCTCTGGTCAGATTTCTTTATTTGCTTGTGCTTCTAATCTAATCATAAATCCAGTAAGCAAAGTTTCCAACTGATATTACCCTCGGGGTGTTTTGGACACAGGATAAATGGAGTGGATGATAAGTTCAAGAAAGGATGATTACAAAGCACTGTTGCAGCTCTGTAATTGCAGATACAGTGATTTTAACTGAACTCCAGATTTAACAGAGCTATTGACATGGATAGTTACTTTGCAAGACTCATGCTGGTGCACCAATTTGAAGAAATTTCAGTATAGATTCCTTATCTAAACTAGTTCCAGAAACAGGATGTTCAACTGAATCTGAAACTACTATGAGCTAGTCCCTGTAATTGGATACTTTAAAACTTAATAATACTGTCTCTATTCTAGACATAAGGAAACTGATGTTCATAGACATTAAGCATTTTGCCCAACGCTGCAGGTGGGCAAGGCAAACATGAACCTGTTCTTAAACTTACCCTCATATCATCTTACATACACTGTTTTATTTCTATTGTTCCATGTGCTGAACTCACACCCCTGAGCAGAATAGTCTGGGAACATATCAGTCTTTATCTGAATCAGAATAAAAATTCCAAAATAAATTTATGATACTGCCTGAATGAATTACCCATCACGTTTTTTATTTTTATTCCAACTCTTATGAACACCCTTGAGAGGATTAAACTAAAGTCTAAAGACACAAGATCTTACCTCATATTTACATTAACACTTCTATGATTTGGGAAAACCACCTTACCCCTCTGAACTTTGACCTTTTTATTCTTAAAATAATGATAATAATATCACCCAAGACTACTTCCTGGGATCATGTTCATCAAAGGAAAATAATACTTTATGAACTATAAATCAAAATCTCGTATTTCTTTGAAATATTTGTTTATAATACCTCCACTATGTACAATGAACTAAACATAGTTGTTTGGGAAATACAGGAATTTGGTTCCCCCAACTCATGGAACCTGCTGTTAACAGGTAGAATATAATAAAAAGGGATTATCATTAGATACACGTCCATATTTCAGGGTTTTCTCTTATTGGTGGTATCACCTTAGCATATCTGAAGTGCTTTGGTCTCTTTTTTCTGATTACCTCTATAGATATATTCTCCCTGTGCTGAAATGTTACATACAGAGAAGTTGCTCAAAAAAGTTTATTTTGACTCAGTAGCTTGACTTTACTTTGACCTACAGTTTGCTTTGACAAAGTACTTCATAGTCAGTCATTGATGGACCATTGTGGCTGAGGTTGCCAGATTTTCTACTGAGCCGGGAACACTGATTTCCTCCATCTTCCTGCTCAAATCACTGCTGGTTCAGAAACCAAAATTTTATCTTTGTTATTTAAGATGGAGTAATGAGTCTTTCCTCTGAACTTAAATACCCCTTATGCTTTCATAGGAATAAAAAATTTCTTAAATTTAACTAAGGCCAGCTTATTTTTTCTTCTTTGTGAGTCTTATTTCAAAATGTGGTATTTTGAAAGTTATACTCTCATATCACTATAAACTAAAATGATGTTGTGCAAGTGTGTATTCTTCTAGCCATGTTATATTGAGTATATATTAAATTTCTATCAAATCAAACCTAGGTTACATTTATTTGAATTGCCTTTGCGCAACTTTTCCCATATCCTACATTTTAAGAATTAATTTATTTGACCTAACTGTTTCAATATCAATTAATCTCCACCTCTCAAGTCAGCAAGTACCTATTCTTTCAACTTGGTGAGGTATTTTCATATCGTGATTTTATTACCCAGCTACCTTAGTTTTTTATGCTAGCCGTATTATTCACAAGCTTGTTCATACTATAACTATGTATTTTAATAAATTGTGGATAACTTTTTAAATGGAACACAAGTAAGTAAAACTGTAAACTCTATCAACTTTTCCAGGAACTAACACTAAACAGGAAACTAAACAGTAAACACTGAAGTCTTTCCTACTGGTATTGGAAAAGAAGCTATTTAAGTCACTAAATGGGATTGCAAATTTTAGGTTGAATAATAACCAAGAAGAAGGTACAGAACTCAGTATCTATGGTAATCCACTCAACTGGACATTTTAACAGTCAGTGCGGATGGTTCATACTCAACATTTGCCATGCAGTTGGTCTGAATCACATATGTGGTGAAATAATTTAAATAACCAACTGATCAGGCAATTATGACTGGAATTATCAAATCCAGTATAAACAAATTGTCCCATATTTCATTTCAGATCTCATAAAGAGCCAAGGAAGCCATTGCATGTCCTTGCGAAAGGCACATAACACCTCTGGACCTCAGTTTACCTTTCTTTTAATTAAGAGGAAGAAATTTTAAAGGCATATTTTCCAATTTTAAAATGTTAAAGTTCTGAAGTTATAATCCACTTATATTTATTAACCACCTATTTAGTGTTAAATTACATAATCTTATTTTAATCTAGAACCAGAAAATTGATTTGTGTGGAAATTATAGCTAGATAGACCAAATTTCATTACTTTTGTAAAACAAATTTTGTTTGTTTTAAACTCCAGTTTCTGGCTGGCATATTGTCCAGTTTAGTCGTTTGAGGTCAGTGCAACTTCCTCCTTTTTCCCATGGTATTTTACAAGGTATATGGAACTTGCAAAGTCCAAAGATATTAAGAAAGAGTCTCTGGTTTTCACTACATTTTACTTACAAAGCCCTTGTAGACTATTCAGTTAGGAGAAGGCTCTGGTGCATCAACCCGCTGTAGACCAGGCTAGATCCCCTGCACACAGGACCTAGGGTTTAGTCTCAAAGCAATCAGGCTGTAATCCCCAGGTGGTGTTCTGTCACTTTGGGGTGTTGATAGCAGTGGAGTACACATGACTACCACATAAGAACCCCATCATTCCTCAGTGTTTTTAGTCTCAGGGAAGCTGAACCTTCCCCTCAGGATAATATTAAGATATTCTCTTTTCCCCTGGCTTCTTCAGCCTTCAGCCTTATGCGTCCCCATCTTATCTGACCTAATGCATTTGGGTGCCCCATATTCTAAAATCTAAGGTTCTTGTCACACTCACAAAACCAGCCACATTAAACAAAAGAGAAAAAAGGGAGCAAGGCACTCAGAACATGATAGAACATGAAAACCTGGATAATTGCTGTTTTTCTAAAAATGAAAAGAAACAAAAAATGCATTTTAATATTTTTGTTACTTAATTTGCAGCAGCAGAAAGAAGAGACAGAAATTCCTCTCTTAATACTTAACCCTCTTTCGTAAAGTAATTGAGTTTACACTTCTACGAAGATTCTTATGACAACCCTATCTCAGGTGCAATTGTTCCTCTCCTCAGTTCTCATTTCTAGGTTAGGCAACCTTAGCTCTGTTAGCTATCCGTGCATGTTGACTCAAAATATTAATTAAACAATTGCAGAAATAACAATTAACACAGCTTTTGTGCCAGAAATATTGCAGAATAGTTTATAAGATAACATTCAAATTCATGTAGGTTTAACATTAAAATGTTAAACCTAATACACTTCTTGAAGCACATATCCCTCATTATAAACAAAAGATCATATTACATATGCCATTTTTCCGATTGGTTTTCATGTAACAGTATCTCACGGACATCTTTTCACGTCATTGTATGCACATTGACTTCATTTATCTTAAGACTGCATAGTTATTCACAGTATAATTGTCCCTTCATCTGCTTACAGATATTTAAGTTGGTCCAAATTTTTTACTATTATAAATAGCGCAGCAACATATATCCTTTTATACAAATGGCTGTAGGCCTTTGTTTGTATCTCAGGAGGACTGATTCCTAATCATGAAGTAAGTGTATGAAAGAGTAGACGCATTTTAATATCTCTCAGGCACTTCCTAAATACTGTCCCAAAATCTTGTTTCAGTTATACATCAGGAACAGTACATGAGAATTACTCTTCCCTTCTGCTGTGCTAATACTGGATATTAAACCTTTTTTAATTTTTTTCAGTTTAGCATGTGAAAGGTGGTAATTGTATTTTTATTTAATCACTGGTGAGGTTGAATATTTTTAACATGTTTATTATGCATATTCCTTTTCCTTTGAATTGCTTTTTCACATCCTCTGCTCAAAATTTATTAATGTGTCCTGTTTTACATTTTTTCTGTACTTTGTATATTAGATGAAATGAATAACATTTACCCATCTTATAGAAAAATAAATCGAGTGTTAAAGAAATTAGATAACATGTCCAAGTGTCATATACACAATTTTAATCTAATCTCTTTGCTTGACTTTGTAGCTGTGCTATTAATGACTATACTAAATTAATTCCATGGCATCCTTTCCAGTATTTACACTCCTCATATAAAATCCATTTCCTCTAAATCTTGTTTAAACAGAAATCATATCAAAAAAGCATAAATTGTAGACATATAAATAGATGTTTTCCTTATGAATAGCTATGTAGAAAAATGAAGTAACAGAGAGGTCCTTTCTTCATTACAATTAACTGTTATGTTGATGATCAAAACTTAGAGAATAATTTCTAAAGTAAATGTACTTAGACATAAATGTTCCAATTCTCTCCTTTGACCTATGATATAGTTGCCATGGAAATGAGACTCCGTTTCTTTAGTATGTTACATATGTTGAAAAGTCTTTCTTTTTTCTTGGATGTTCATCAGTTGTGTATTCAAAAAAAGAAAAAACACTGCACATTTTATTTGTATAAATCTGAAAATACGCTAAACTGAAAAAGAGATGTGTTAATTACTGATTTCCTATATTCAACTCAATACAAAATATGTTGACCAGGGAGTGAAAGAGATAATTACGTTTTTTATACTTTCAAAGAAGTAAGTTGACTGATAGGAATTGATGATTATCTTCCAGTTTAGTGTGTATTTCCTTTCATCTTTTAGGTTCTGTGAAGCAATATCTAATTTAAAGTTTAATATCTTTCTTCTGTTCTCATACACAGCAGATGGCCCAGGCAACTACCTCCTACTATCTAATTCCTTAGTGACATTTATTATTCATCAGAAAGGAAGTCGAGAAACATTATCTTTCCAATTCCTGGCTTGCTTAATCAAATAGATTAAAGAAAATATCCTGTAGTTAGCAAAGAAATTGTATTTAAACCCATAAAAGCATTAAAAAGTAAAACCTAGTGGCCACCCATTGGGGACACTTGACTGTTGTTCCACCACATAGATAATTTAGTGGAAAAATGTAACTAATAAGAAACAAATGAGAACGGCCTTTGGAACGTGGCTCAATTTCCAGAGATATTTAGCTTTGAACCGTGGAAGTCTGACCTATGATGAAGAAATCAGCCTCATCCCCACCTCTACTGGCTGTCAATCTCTCCATGTATCGAACAAGAGACCCTGCTTGCAGGTCAGGGAAAATAAGTTGAATACTGATTTCATTTGTATTTTGAATCTCAGTGTTAGCATAGTATGTGTTTTTCAAAGTCAATGCCAGGGAATAAGACTATATCTATATTTGTGATTAGGCAAAGAAGGAGTGGTTTGATGAATATATTACTTCAGCCTTTTTCTGATGCAAAGGTGAAAACTTAACTCACACTAGCTTAAACAATAGGAATTTTGTTGACTCCCATAACTGCGAAGATCAAAACTAGTTCTAGCTTCAGATTCCACTAAATTCACTAACTCAAACAACGTCATCAGTGCTTCCTTGTTCTCTATCTCTTGCCACTTATTTCCAAAGATTGTTTCTGTTTTCAGGCAGCATTCTTCTCAAGATAACATGAGGACAGCAGCAATGTGAAACCTGGGTCCTATTTCTTGGCATCTGCAAAAATGGGGAAGAATCTTTCTGCTACTCACGCCAGCAAAATAGTCATGATTGTCTCTGATTGGATACATTTTTTCCATGTATTCTTCTCTGAATCAGTGACTGAAGCCAGCAGAATTGTATAATTTGATTAATTTAGGGTCAAGTCTTGTTTGTGTCCTTGAAACTTGGGAGAGACTTATCACCTTTGAGATGTCTTTTTTGACTCATAGGCTATTTAGCAGTCTATGGTTAAATTCCAAATATTTGGGAATTTTCCAGATATATTTCTGCTATTGATTTCCACTGACTCCATTGTTGGCAGAGAACAACCTCTGACGTGATTAATCCTTTCAAATGTATTCAGACTTGTTTTGTGGCCCAGAATACGATTGATCTCATTGAACTTCGGAAGAATATGTCTTCTGTTGTTGTTGAGTGGAGTGTATTATAAATGTTAATTAGGTCAAGTTAATAATTTTGTTCAAGTCTATGATATCTTTACTGATTTTCTATATATTTCTTCTGTCAAGTAGTATACCTGTGGATTTTGTCCATTTCCCCCTTTTTTCCCCTCAAGTTCTGTCATGTCATTTGAAGCAAACACATTTAGAGTTGTTATATCCTCTTAATGAGAAGACCTATTTATTATCATAAATGTTTCTCTTTATCCCTAGTAATATCCTTTTTTCTGAAATTTACTTTGTTTCTGATTAGTACATCCAATTCAGCCAGCCATATGTTCTTTTGTTTTTAAACTGTGTATGCCTTTATACTTAAAGTGAGTTTCTTATGAGCAACATATAGTTTGGTCTTAGTTTCTGTTCAATCTGAGAATATCTAACTTCTAATTAGGATGTTTATACCACTTGCATTAGAATATCTATATGGTCCATCTTAAACCCACCGTTTTGCTATTTGACTTCTTCTATTTGACTCTTTTACTCTTGCTTTTTATTCCTTTACTGACTTGTTTTGCATTGCTTTGTCTTCTATTTTTATAATTACATTGTATCTCCACTATTGGATTATTTGTATACCTCTGTTTTATTTTTTAACAGTTGCTATAACTCTTAGAAGTGTTCCTCTGCGCATAATGTTCTTTTCCTTCTGGCTACCTATAGGAATTTTTCTGTAGCTCTTATTTTCAGCAATTTGTTTATGATGAGCCTTGGCATTTAAAAAATATTTACTAGGTATGATGTCATTCCGCTACTTCTTGAGCTCCAAATATTCTTGTTATTGTCTCAGAGCTCACTGATGTTCAAGTTAAAAAAAAATCTCTCTGTTTTATTTTAGATGGTTTATATTGCTATATCTTCAAGTTAACTTAATTATTTTCTGCTGTATATAGTTTGTGGTTAATCACATCCAATGTATTTTTCATTTCTGATATTTTATTTTTTGTCTCTAGATTTTCTGACTGGATATTTATTTTGTAACTGCCATTTCTCTCTTTGTTATGGTCATGTTTTCCTCCAGCTTTTTAAATATATGCAAGTATTTTAATAAGTTTTCATAATGTCTATATAAGTGTTCCATCACTTATTTCATTTCATTGCTTCTATTGAGAATTTCTTTTCCTGCTAATGGGTCATATTTTCCTGCTTCTTTGTATATCTGGTAAGTTTTTATTGGATGCTGGAATTACAACTTTTATGTTGGTGGTTGCTGGATTTTTCTGCATTCCTTTAAACAGGATTTTCTTTTGTCTTTGTATACAGCTAACTTCTTGGAATTTGTTTATGTCAAGGCTTTCAGATTGGGTCCTGGGTGGCATTTATTCTAGGGTCAAGTTAATTAACAGCAAGAATAAAGCAATAGCCCTCTGAGAATTCTACCCAATATCTCATTTATTATTTTATCTTTCCAGTATATTTGGTTGAAACACAATTTTTTCCCAACTCACATCCTACGGACCCGGATTCATCCTCTCTACTTCTTTGAGGTGGCTCTTTCTCAGATCTCAGATGATCTCTTTTCATCACTCACTGATCAATACTTGTCAGATTGTTGAGGAGGCCCTTCTATAAGTCTTTGGAGTTCTCTGTCTCCCTCAAACCTAGGGCTTAATTTGTTTACTTTTCTTTTCAGAGAGCATAGTCCTATGCTTCCACTTTTTCAGGTCTAACCATGGTTGTCTTATATATTGTGTCCAGTTTTCTAGTTATTTAAAGCTGAAGGGTAAATTCACTTCTTGTACTCTATCTTGGCTCCATGGGTATTTTTTAAGCTTATTGAATAATTTAGGGCAGAATTTCCACTGTAAAAAGATTACATTAAGTTCAGTGGGTTAGCACAATGAAACTTTATTTCCTGATCACATTATATTCAAAGCAGAGATGTTGGGTCAGGTGGCTCTACAGACCAGCTGGCCCCTCAACCATCTCTCAGGACTCAGGCTCCTTCCATCTTTCTGTGTGGCATGCTCTAATGCCTTCTAGTTTTCTTCAAAGTTCTCTGCATTCAGTTGGCATGACGGTGAAAAGAGAAAGCATGGAAATATTGGTGAGCTAAGATTAGAAGTGTCCTATTTCATTGCTGCCCACATTCCTTCAATTGAACTCAGTCACATAGTCCCAACAAACTGCTAGAAATGCCAGGAAATGTAACCTGACTGTATGTCTAGAGTGGTTCTGTCCAATAGAAACAAAAAGTGAGCCACATATATAATTATAAATTTTCTGGTAGCCACATTATAATGTAAAAAGAAACAGATAAAAACACCTTTAATAATGTATTTTATTTAGACAAATTTATTCAGTTAGACCAATTGAATTAGACCAAATATTAAAAATTTTATCATTTAAGCATGTATTCAATATAAAATTATTAATGACATTTTACATTTTTTCCATATCAACTTTTCAAAATCTGGTGTTTTTTAATACTTCCAGCACATTTAATTCAGATGTTAAATTTTAAACAGAAATACTTAATTGCTATTTGTATTTCATAAAATTTGCAATTAGGAAGTAGATGTACATACCTAAGTTCTTCCAAACACACTTGAAATTTTGTTATAACTGAATTGAATATCTTTCTTTTTTGAAATTTAAAGAAAAGAATAAATAGATAGTCTTTTGGTCACGCTAGCAACATTTCAAGTGATCAATAACCACGTGTGGCTATATGAGACTATATTAGACAATGTAAGTCTAAAGCAGTGGTTGACAAACTATGGCTCATTGGCCAAATCCAGCTTGCAGCCTGCTTGTGTACGGCCTGACAGGTAATGGTTCTTACCTTTCTAAATGGTTGGCAAAACCCCAAAAGAATAACAATATTGTGTGTTATCTGAACATTATATGAAATTTAAATTTCCTTCTCAGTTAAAACTGCTTTGTTAGAACACGTCCGTGTCCATTCACTTATGTATTGTCCGTGGCTGCTTTCACACTACAACAGCAACATTGAGCAGTTGCAACATAATATATGGCCCCGCAAACTTAAAATGTTCACTTTTTGGCCCTTGACAACCGTTCGACTAGAACAAAGAATCAGAGTGTTGTAAACACATTGAGATCTCTTCCATCCTTATAATCGTGAACTATATCATGGCCCATAGAGTCATTAGGGGATGTAATATGGAGATTATTTTGTATTTAGGACAAATGACACAGCACATGCTGTATGAAGAATAGAATTTGGAAAGTGTTTTAGGGAAAGGAATGTGATACGTTAATGGGAAATGGGTTAAAGAATGAAGTTAAAAAAACACTAAAATATTGGAAAAATGAAAGGGAGATTTTATAAGGCTTGTACTATACCCTTATAATCATGGGGTGGCAATGTCACCTGAAGAGTGACTCATGACAAAGGACAGCTGTGGTTGCACTACTATATACAACAAAATTATCTTTGTGTGTCCCAGTGCATGCTTTTCATTTTCCTGGTGACTTCTCTTTACCTTGGAAGTCCTTTCCTCCTGCCCACATCGTGTAAACTTGAGCCCTCTGTCCCTCACTTTTGCAATTCTTGCTTTAAATCCTCTCCATGAATCTCTCTGACTTTTGTCAATGCCAGCAAATTATCCTTGGTATCTGCTGACATACTTATGGATGTTTTGGGGCTTTGTCGCTTTTTTAGCCACCCGATGTTCTACAGTGTGCTACATAGGTCTTCATGTGGTTGACATTTCTGAAATTATGAGCTTTAGGAGCTGGATCTTACAGTGGCTTCCACATCCCAGCCACACCCTCAACATAGCCACAGCCCTGAAACCACATTCTATCTTGAACATATCTTTTATAGTCCTTCTTCGGAAGCGTGAATGTAATTAAGGAAGAGAAATAAATTGGAACAGATGGTGTAGTTATACTCTGTTTCAAGGAGCAAAATGAAAAGTGAAAAAATACAGAATTTGGAAATCCTTCCTAGTGTACCAGATTGACTACTGACATCTCAGTGCCATTCCCTCCCCTTCTATATTTTCATTGCATCACGGGGATTTAAAACTTGAAAACCCTACTAGCTGACTTGCTGGCTAGTTGGGCTATGGCTTAGGGTCTGCCTGTGAGAGGCACTCATGTGAAATTTAAAATGTGGAGGAGAAGGAGAAGCCATTGCCATTCTTCTATGGCAGAAGCTGGTAGAAATGTGGACAGAGGGCAGTGGGAAAACTTTCAACACGTTCTGAGTGAACCTCTTCAAGTCACTGCTGACTGAGATCATGGACAGCATCTACACTCAGTTTATGCACCTCTTCATTGCCTGGAAGTTAGTAGGCTCTCACTGACTCTTGCCCGAACAACACTTCTGACTGAATTGTTCTTTTAAGGACTATTCCTGTTTTAAATTTCTTCCTGTTAAAAATACTTATAGTGGTTGGTGTTTTACAATATTTTTGGAATTTGTTTCGTCAGCCAGGGCATTGGTTTCTTTCTTTCTTGTTCCTGAATTTGCTATTCATGAATTGGAACTGCATGGCAGTGTTATTCCCATTAAAATTATTTAATGAATTCATAAATAAATATTTAACATTTGTGCGTGTGTGTGTGCATAGAGGGAGAAAGAGAAAGAGAGAGAGAGGGAGAAAGAGAGAGGCAGGAGCCAAGGAAAAAGTCTTACCATAGATCTTGTAGAGGTCATTTTGTTTGCTACTGACTCAACATTTGTATACTGCAGTCTAATGACTCTCAAGGAAATTGGATTCAGCATTTGAGGCAGGTTTCTTTTGTGAAGGATCATCACGTGCCATACAAGAAATGCGTTATCGCTGGCCCCCATCTACTAAATGCTTATAGCACCTTTGTCATGGTAAAACTCAAAACAGATTTTCAAAATTTCTCTAGTCAATGGCAGACCCATACTTGAATCACTATTCTAACCTATTACAAATTCACCTACTTCTAATACTCTCAAATACACGCCTTTTCAATTTCATTCACAAGGAGCCTTTGTAAAATGATTTTTTGAAATGCCAATGCATGAGGTCTGCACAAACCCCTTGCATACCACTCCTGAGATGCTGTCCTCTAAACTAAGCAATGTCACTGTGGCATAAATTAATGTGGAAGAATTTATTTACTATAATCCCATCCTGACCCTTGATGAGTAGAGCTTTCTCTTTTAATGCTTGTAATTAGATATTTTAAAATTAAATTCTACTCTGAATTAAAACAAGATGCCATTTCTGCCCAAACAATTAGAAAATGTTTAGAAGTTTCAATTCTTAATAGGGATGATAGTACAAAAAAATGTAAAGTTTTATATATTGGTGATGGAAGGCCAAATTTGTCTAAAATTCCTGGATGACAAAAACAATGTGCACCATCAGGCTTAAAACATACACTTGCTTTGACAAATTGATTCCATTCCAAGAAACTCTTGTATTCTTAGTACCTGTAATATAAACACAAGTTTATGGTCAAGGGTGCTCAATCCAGTGTCATTTATACTTGGAAACAACATAATAATCTAACAATGTGTGAATTATTAATTAAATTTGTGTCTTCATATGGTGGAATAGTATGCACCCGTTACAAATATGCTTTATGAAATTATCCTTTCAGGGACAATGTTAAATAAAAATATCAAGTTAGAAAATGACATTTCAAGATATCACCTCAACCATGCATAAAAGATATAAGCAATAAAATTTTTATGTTAAAATATTTGACAATGGTTCTTCCCTACCCATCTCCCTTGATGAAGGGGCAAAGGGATGTGACATTACATGTATCAGTCAGCATTTACTAGCATACATACAATAAAAACAAACACAAAATCTCATTAGCTTACAACAGCAAATATGTATTTGTCACTCACACTGTACAAAGGTTGACTGTTGCACCTCAAAGCATCCCGAAGACTCAGTGGTCCTGCTGGTCTTAGCTGATCTTTGAGCTTGGCTTCAGTCTGCAGATTGGGTGTAGGTTTCTTCTGAAAGAGCACTTTCTTTCTAGGTCTTCCTTTGGTGGAGGGCGATAACTCAACAGGCAACATGATTCCAATGATGCACTCTAATGTGCATTCTAAGAATTCAAGAAGACAAGAAAAACTTGTCACCTTCTAAAAGCTTGCACTTGAGCATCACACCCAAGCCACTCATATTTCATTGACCAAAAAAATACATATGAATGTATTATACTTATTATGCAAGTTCTAAGTCAGTGGTCTGGAAAATCTACTCTACAAGGTAACAAGCAAGGGAGAACGGTAGACAAACAATTCTAAACAAATCTACCACAGTGAGGTGAGGTTTTTATGTTTGTTTTGCTTTATTTAACTCATTAATTTGCTTTTGCTTTACACTTTACTGTATTTTTCAAATTTGGTATATTTTACTTGTTTACAGAATTTTAAAATTTATTAAAATTCAAAATTTAGATATAAAATATAATTTTACATATAAAATTTTATAAAATAAAATTCATAATAGCCATTATCATTTTCACCTATATTTGGTAATAAACTTCTCATCTTATGTTTGTAATCTATTTTTATCTCCTTTTTGGAAAACAATTATTATTTTTCTTGTCTACTTTCAGTATTCTGGACTGTTTCTATTCTTTGTAGTTTATAAAGAGTGTACTTTCTGGATCAATGAGGTTATTTTAAATTATTTCAGAACTCTGAGATAAAATTCATTTGTTGCAAAATTTCTAGATGAAATATAAGCAGTTAGGTAACCCCTTATCATTCATTCATTTGTATACATGTGAACAATAAATAGGGGCAAAATTATCTGTTAACCATGAGAAGATGAGAGTAGAGAGTTGATGGCTCAAAAAAGAATAAGAAATTTGAAATAAAATTTATGTGGGATAATAGATGATTTAGTAAGAGATGGATGGAAAGATCATTGAGAGAAAAATGAAAGTCCAATTCCTACTATTGTCGTAGGGACGATAGTGCTGTTACTTGCTAGAGCTTACAAACCCTGTACACTAGTGCCTAAAGTTGCTTTACACTTGGAAGAATTTCAGCTGAAAGCTGAAAGAAGCAATCAGCTGCCCTTCCATTGTGAATTCATTATTTGGTTATGCTTATTTTATTAAAGAAAGGTTCATTGAACTCTTGGCACTACTACTTATTATAATTATTTATTTTTATTTATAATTATAGGTCTAATGGCAATTTTGTTTACTTCTATTTATCTAATGATTAACTCAAAGAGCTTTGGGTCATGCAAACGTGATTTCAGATCTTGGCTCCCTTAGTACCAGAGTTGTTGTGACATTTGAGTAACTAGTAATTAGGCTGTAGGTCTTAATTATCATCAGCAACATTATTATTAGGAAATAGAAAAATGAGAAACACAGTAAGGAAAAGGAGTAATTGGGTGGTTTCAAAGGGAAAAAGAAAGATAACAGTCTTGGGAGAGGTAACTTGGAATAAATAAGTAAATAAGTAAACAAACAAATATTCTCTGGGACTTTGAATATTAACAGACAAATCTGACAGTAACCCGAGGTTGTAAATGTGTCTCTTAAAACTTTTGGAAACATCCAAAATACCACTAAAGGTAATATGGAAATAATTTGAGTGGCATAACTGGACTGTCACTTAAATTTGAAAGTGGCAAATGAATGATTTATATTGGAGAAAAACTGAATTAAAAGGTGTCGTTGGGTGGAAGAGCTAGAGAAGGACATTCCAAAGAACCACATAGTGAATAAGTTTATCCAAACCAGCAGTATCTAAAAAAGAGAGATATTTTCCATTTGCTTTAGAGTGGTACCTACTTTTCCTGGCCAAACACATCTCTTGCCTTTGCTTTGTTTCCATGCTCTCCAGGCAACACTTCGAATAGTAATCCAGTTTCTACCAACTGGGATGAGAATTCCTGGGATGAAAGAGAGAATAATTAGGGTCACTTGGAAGGAATGTCCCTTTGAAATGAATTTACTGGTGATTGGTTTATATGGTTCTTTCTCTTATGTGTTTAATTATTAAGAGTCAGCCAATGTTATTAAGAGTCAGGGACTGTTGCAACACTGACATGAGTGTGTGAAGGCACCAACACAATATCATCCTATGAGGTTTCCTTCTGAAAGATTAATTAGGCTTTACTTGTTACCCCATAGTTACCACCATCCTCTGTCTCTCCCTGTGAAACCATAGTCATCTCTCACTTCCCTATAACAAGCAAATTATACATAATATCTACAATCCTAAACTGAGTTGACTAAACACAATACTGAAAATTTGTCTTATTAAATTTCAAATGTCAGATACATTTCCAATCAAATGTAAAATCCAGATAATTATTAATCTCTTGATTCTTTTGATGTGATAACATGAAAATGTGATGGATGGCTAATAATCTTCATGTACACTGTAGGATAGGCCCATAATAGCATTATTTTTGAGATTTACTTTTCTTAATATGTCACCTGATTATTTTAACTGCGGTTCTATTTGGATACCTCTAAACCAGCATTCATTCTGTGATTTCAAAATGTCATGGTGTATCCTGAGTTATAAAGAACTGTAATATTAATTTTCGCCCCTAAACATATGCTACCCACCAGGAAACACAGGAGCCTCCCAATGAGTGTCACGGTCACAATACCAGTGGTTTAATTGTTTGGTCTTGCTGTTTTTTCCTACATGGTTTTAAACATCTGGGAGGTATGTAAATCATTAGCAGTTTTGGGTGGGTTATGTAGTTTGTAGAGGCACATTGCACACACACACACAAAAGAACTTAAAAATAAATTTGGAAATGGAGAGATTTCATCTGTAAAAGGAAAACATTACGGTCGTTCAATGGAATGAACACGTTAATAATTTGTAACTTTTCCACCGTATCACCAAATCTTGGCACTGAGCAGAAATGCCAAACGTAGTGTTTCACAACCTACTTTTTCCTTAAATATTCATTCTTTTTTACGGTTGGAGACAAATAGTGTCATTTATGTGGAACGAAAAAAAAATCAACAAAATAAAAACATCTGGTAAAAATAGGCCGATACGTTAAGATCTAAGGGGAAGCATTCCTGCTCATTGTATTCTGCTTTTTCTTCAGAAAAGGTCAAATTCTTCACCGAACTTCGTATACTTATTTTAAGTAGTATTTTAAGATAATAGTACCTGCACTAAATCATGATTTCCTGTGCATTGTTTTGTCGTAAAGTTTTCTTACAACATTAAAGCTTTATAAAAAGTGTAAAGAGAACAGGCAATTCGAGTAAATGGCTGGCATGCAAGTCGCTGCTCCTGCGACACTGCTAGAACTTTCTAAATCCACATTTGGACATTAAGTGATGTCATGTCCCTTTGTGGGCAATTCAAAACGCACATTTCATCTCTGGTTAAATGCAATTTCATGGAACAGGACACTACTTCTCAAAAATCAAATATACGTATGGTGGAGAACCGAGGGAAAATATATATGCCACAGAGGAGTCGATGGAGTTTTTGAAAAATAGATTTGAAAAAAAAAGAGGATGTTCATCTGCTGTAATTTATTTAGAATTATTTACGATATTCACTTGTATATTTTTATCTTTGGTGCTTACCTAAAGTTTACAAAGCTAAGAAGAGAATTTTTTTTGTTTTTGCTGGGGAAGATTAGCCCTGTGCTAACATCTGTGCCAATCTTCCTCTACTTTATATGTGAGTCATCACCTCAGCATAGCTGATGAGTGGTATAGGTTCACTCCTGGGACCCAAACCCAGAAACTTGGGCCACTGAAGCAGAGCGGGCTGAACTTAACCACTACGCCTCAGGGACAGCCCTAAGAAGACTATTTTTGCCCATCAAATAAGTAGATTTGGCAATTTTTTATTGGATAGAAACAGACAAATACTTCAATAGGCTTTCAATTAGTTTGAAAGCTATTTCATTAGCAAATTTTCCTCTTCTTAGACTACTTTAAAAAAAATTGAGTGGCTACTAGGTTTGCAAAGTAAGATTAAAAATCCAAACTAGATATTTATACTTTATGGTAGTGATGTTTTTTGACTCCTGAAAATTTACTCCATCTCAAACCAATTATTCGTACTAACAGAAATAATTCTATCTTCTTGCTAGCAAATGACTAATCGGCATGCAAATGTCTCATTTTTGGCCAAAGAGACAGGAAACACAGCTACTAGGTTTATTCTAGAAAATACTTGTCAAAAGGATGAGACATTGGTAAAGACAGTCACTTAATGCCTCTCGCCATTACTGTGTCTACATGTGATGTCTGGAATGGACGCAGCTATGTTGGGCCACAAGAGTAACCAGAGCTAACTTGATAGAATACAAAACTAACAACACAAGCGTAGAAAGAAAGAATCTGGTTTGCTGAATGATCGAAGTTAAAATATGTGTCCCTGGGCTTTTTGCTATAGGTAACAAGGAATTTCTTTATTCTTTAAGTGAATTTGACTTAGAAATGTCTATTACCTAGAAACTGAGGTATTTTAACTGATAAAAAGAAACTCAACTTTTTAAGCACTAAGGCTCTGAAATTTGCTGAGTACTTTATGAATCTTAATCTTGTTTAGTTTGCACACAGCTGTTGATGTAGAGGTTATTATTGTTACTTTAGTAACACTAAAACAGAGGCTAAGAGAGAGCAAATAACCTATACCAAATTACACAGCCAGAAAGTGACGGGGCTGAATTTGAAACTAGATTTCTAGTTCCCTGCATCTTATCTTATGCTTATTGTGAAGGTTTTCTTAATTTGCCTGGAATGTTTGGGATAATTTCCATTGGAGCACTAAGTAATACTGGGAAAAATACAATTTTCCTCTGTGCAATTTACCTTTAGTTGTAAAAGCTACAACAAATGACAACAACAACAAATGAATTTTACTAGGTAGACCTGTCTTTTTCATAGGAGTTGATCAACCTTATCAATCAAGTCAGTCAATGGTGTACACAAACTGTATAGTCTTTATTTCCTGTCTACTATATGTCTGGGTTTATTCGTGCCTGTATAACGTGGGAAGGATACAGATATAATACGCATGGGCTTGGCTTCTACGGATAACACAGTAATATGTGGACTTCAAAGTATTCTTTCCTCAATTACATGTTGATACTATTCTCTAATATTGTCTTTTACATAGTCTTCTTGTCCTCCTTAACCAACCAGTTGCCGTTTACATTTTTAATCATCCAACTCCTATACTACTTTGTATCTCTTCATATATAAACAGACGTGGGATTTTTCTGATATGTTTTAATTAGCTTTCTGCTCTGGGCTGAACATTTGTGCCCTCGCACCTTCCAAATTCACCTATTGAAATCTATTGCCCAATGTGGTGCTATAGGAGGTGGGGCCTTTGGGAGGTACTTAGCTCATGAGGATGGAAGCCTCACAAATGGGATTAGTGTCTTTATAAAAGAGACCTTGCAGAGCTCCCTAGCCCCTTTTACCGTGTGAGGTTACAGTGAGAAGCCAGCTGTCCACGAGGAAGTGGGCCATCGCTAGACACTGAATCTACCAGCACCAGAATCTTGGACTTCCCGGCCTCCAGAACTATGAGAAATAGAAGTTTGCTGTTTATAAGTCACCCAGTTTATGGTATTTCTGTCATAGCAGCCCAAATGGGCTAAGACATCCCAATAAACATTTTTAAAAATCCTTGAGTGCCAAAACAGCATCTTATTCATGTTGGTATCCTTCAGAGACCCTAGCATTTATTCGTTAAAAAATATTTATGGAGTACCCCGTTTGTGCTAAGTACCATAGCAGGGTTTCAGGATACAGAGATGAATATGTAAAGTGCCGGGCCCACCATGGTAGGCATTTGAGAAGTTTTGTTGAATTTAATTTAATTTATCCCACAGTAATGCAGGAGTGAGCCTCTATTGATCATCCTAAGAGTAGGGGTCATATACAACACAAAGTTAATGACTAAATAATGGAGTTAAAATGTAAGGTTAAATGCCAAGCTGGTACACTGCATTATGTAATTTCCTCACATAATGAAGACGGGTCATTAAGGATTCAACACTTTCAAGCCTGCTTAACCCAAACAACAATGAAAAGGAATCTAAACACAATTTCCCAGCTTTCAGATGGATGAGGTTAAATTGGGCAAGACAGCAAATAATGAGGGATAATAAGGAAGAACTCAAATCATCCAGTACATTAACAAAGCTGATGTGCAGTTAATACTGAAAAAGATGTTTCACTCTGCTGTGTGAGGAGCAGAAAGAGATTTCCTCCTAAAGGGCCATGGAAGACACGTCCACGCATCTCTCCATGCTCAGAGAAAATCTTTTTTCTCAACACTAAGCTCATATGTGATCTTTTCCATGTTTCTTTTTCCTAACCCCCAACCTGCCTTTACAACCTAACACTTCCTTTGTGTCTAGTTTCTGTCCTGTCACCCACAGGATGAACTGTTAACTCTCTAAAAAGAGCCGAACACACGTCCACGGATCTCCTTGGGTCTAGGAACTGAGCTGGGCATTTTATATATGCTGTCTCATCTTACCCTCACACCAAATATATAATGTGGGGATAAAGGACAAGAAGAAGAGTGAGGTGTCAAAGCCTTAGTTAAATTTCCTGAGGTCACACATGAAGTGAAGAACCAAGTTGGGCTTCAGACTCAGGAATGTCTGACTTTAAAATCATTTTACTTCCTGCAACTCTAAATTCTCTCCTTAGAGTAAGCCTATTATTTAGATAGAATTTTCACGTAATATTGGTTAATTCAAGGAATGACATGTTAATAAGTCAAATGATTATTGCAGCCTTTCTATAATAAATTAATCTTCTCTCCTCAACAAAAGTATTACTACAACCGTACATTGACTCAGAAGTACAATCCTGGTTGATCGAGCTTCCTTTTAGCTGCAAGTGATCATTTCCCCTGGGGAGAAAACATACAGAAATTTTCCAAGCTCTTTTGAAATCTTTATAGATTACTTTACATAATCTTTCCAGTTTTTCTTACCTGGCACTGAAAAATTTAATTGTTTTTCATTTAATTAAATCCGAATGAGAAAACTCAACTACCTAAAGTTTTTCTCTGTTGTTTGTTTGCTTTTCTCTTCTTTTTCCCCAAAAGAAAGAAGTTAATGACATCACAATAAGCTGAAATTGGGATCTAGCTTTTAAAAGTAAATTTCTGAATATAAACTTATGAACATTTAAATTGCTATCTTAAAATTTATCTAACTTCTGTGAAAGGAACAAGGCTACATATAATATTTATGTTACATATGTCAAGCACACATTTTATTTTATTTGGCCAATATTTCAGTTATTGCAGAAAGAGAAAGATTATGTAAGCAAAATTCCTATTACACCAAAGAAACCAAAGACCATTTCTTTAATAAAAGAGCTAAGTCACATAAAATGCCAGCTCTTACATTTTTTTTTTAAATTTAGATTTCCAAGTGTCTTAAGATTGTCAGATACAAACTTTGCAGGCATTTTGATTAAAGAGCTAAATGTCTATGAAACAACAATGCTCTTGAAATTTCTCTCCCTTTTTGAACAGAACTGGTACTTGCTTAACTCATACAAAATGAGCTAAATTCTGCTTGATATGATCAAAAATGGCCATAGAGAATTATGCATTTGAGATGGAATTTTTTCAGCTGTCTTCACTGATGGTGAATTGTAGTTGGGAGTACTCTTGGCCTCATGTAACAGAAAAATCCAAGTAATAGCAGCTTAAACAAATAGGAGTATATGCTTGTCATATATCAAGATGTGTAGAAGTAAATGATTTCTGGCTTTCCTTCAGCTGTCCAGTGATGCCATCAATGATCCAGACTCTTAGTGGAATCCTAAGAAGAGGGCTCCTGGGGGGCTGAGGGGACAGAAAAATAAATAAATAGTGAAATATATACTATCTTAGAATAAAACTAGCTGCTATAACAAATAAACCTTAAAATTTCAGTAGGTTAACACAATAGTGGTTTACGTCTTTTGCAAGTAGTAGAATTGGGTGGGTGGACAATTAGGCATGCTAGTTCTTCCCTATAAAATTATTTAGAGACCTAGGCTGATGAAGGCTCTGCCATCTTCAAGAAATGCCTTCTACTGTCACCTTGTGGCTCTTTTGCATTCCAACCTGCAAACACAGGGGAAATAATGAGAGTAGTCCTGACACTCTACACAGAGGCAACGGTGGTTGGACTGTGAGTAGTGGGGGTCTCTCCAGAAGTATACCTAGTTTGAGACCCCCATTCTCCACTTTGGTGACATCAGCATGATCCTGTGTTGGGTAAGACACAGAGTTTCTCCAATTCTTATTTCTAAGTATCTTTAGTTATCATTTATCTATTTCTCTCAAGAAAGATCTATAAATTAAAATTCCTTCTGACTATTAAAGTTCCGGCTGTTTAGATTCCAGAAAAGAATAGGAGATGATCAAGCACTTTCATGCCCCTGCATTTTGTTCGTATTGTCACCTATTTTGTGAAACCTTCTCACATGTCTTACAAATCTATGCTAAAATAATTTATTTTTCAATGGCTCTTAAGCAATAATCTTTTCTCTTCAATGAGTATTACCTACTTCTGCCTCCATTCTGGGTGCTTTCACCTTCTTTCATTGGAATGCTCTAGTATGTTGACTAGGTGTGCATCTCTATTTCACATATGAAGAAGCTGAGGGGGTGAAGATTCAGAGGGGTGGAGTCATTTGCCGACCAGCCTCCTAATTCTGAAGTCAAAAATGAGGATATTACTTTGGCAACTTCCTTTCCCTCATCCCCCCAAACACAACCAATTGCAAAGTTCTAGCAAGTTCATCTCTTTAATAATTCACTCAAAATTGTTTCCATTCTTATAGGCGTTGTATCAATTCAGCTCACTATCATTTGTTACCTGGTTTACTGCTGCATTCTCCTACCTGGTCTTCCTAACTCAAGTATGCTTCCCCTACAATGCATTACACGCTACTAGAGTAAACTTTTCAAAATGAAAATAAATACTTCAACTCTCTACTGTATATGGATAAAAAAATCTTTCTTATTCTTTTTCATTCTCATTACTGTTGTCATCATTCAAATCATTGCTTCCTCCTATGAGGGAAGCAAGTGGTTAACATTTTCTTACTCTTCCTCAAGTCTCAAACATCACAAAATCCTTTGCAAAATCCAGAAGAATTACAACACCACAGGAAACCTCAGGAAGGTCTTCCAAAGGAGACACATGGAGGGAAAGAACATATTGTTCAGGAAATTAGAGTACAGCAAATATCAGAGAGACCATTTCCCATGACTAAAATGAATTAGCTGCCACAAACCAAAACACACAGATAACTCTCCATCAACATGTGGCTCTTCCATTAGAAGCAAGTTATTCCTTTGTAAAGAAGGTACAATGATGAGAAGGGACTTCTGAGATTATGCTTTGAAGGCAAGACATCACTATAGAAGTTGTGTTCATGGTCAGAGGTAGTCTTGCAGTTATCTCTGAGCAATGTAAGAACTTACCACATTTGTAAAGATGTGGGTTATCACATTACAATGAGAAAAGCTAACATTATAGCTCGGAGTTTAAGGGCATAAACTCTGTAGTCAAAATGCCTGTGTGTTTCGATCTTGATGTTGCCTCTGATTGATGGCGAGATTTTGGCCAAACTCTTCTGTTTGATTCTCTGTGATTCAGTTTCCTCATCTGTAAAATGCGGATAATAATGTTATCTAACAAGGAAGGCAATTAATGAGAGTTACATGACCTATTCGTGTGTGTGTGTGTGTCTACGTGTGAGTGTGTGATTTGCCAAGAACATCGCCTGGAATATATTTTGTGTTATGTTGCATAAATTTTGTTTTACCCTATATGTGCGTTTGCTCATCTCAAATTTGCTTCAGCCTGCTTCTCGAAGAGGGAGAGGAGAAAGTAAATCCCCCATCATAGTTTATTATTATTTGGAAAAAATTTAGTTGTCCACTACTTAAAATCCCTCACTTTATACTTTAGGAAATAGAGACTCAGAAATGTGACTACTTATTGAAGAACTCATCTTCAGCAAGAGGACAAATTTAAATATATGACCTCGGCAATTGTAGTCTTGGTTTGATGTTCTTTCAGATAAACTATATTATCTTAGCAAATGCCCATGATGTTCAACATTTTCCTTGAGAGTAAGTGGGGAGAAAGGACTATTTTCAAGAGAAAGCCAAAGAAACATAAATCAGATGACTTACCCAATAAGACATAGGAGAGAGACTGAGCTTAGAATTGCAATCCAGGGCCCCTTTTCTGAAAGTCGTTTCCCTGCCTGCAATGTGATGTGCTATGACTTTGGGGATATTATACAAAAATATGTGTTTTTATAAGCTCAAGATGAGTCATAATCTTATTTTCAAAGTTATGATCAAGAAACACAAATTTGCACCACATTATGATCAAACTCCTAACACTTTTCTCTTTTAAACTGGTCTAACTATAAAAGACTAAAGACAACTTGCATAAGTTTTTCATTATTCTTGGAATGTTGCGCTTCTAATTCAGCATATCAATATGTAACTGGGGCAAAACCATTATTTTGGAGAGAAAGGGGAAAATCATCTGTTATCTACTGTTAGGTTATTACATCAAGCAGTCATTTCCATAGCAAAAGCTATGTATCCACAACAATATATCAAATATTTGAAAGTATAAACAAAAAATGTTGTATATGTCTGCAAAACTTCAAAGGAAGAGTAGGATTGGGAGAGAAAAGAAAACGTCTCACAAATTTGGCTCAAAATCCTAACTCTCTCTTGGTATCTGAAGCATGTGAAACTGTATAGAAAATCTTGGCTTCCAGAGGATACAAAAATAAAAGGTTAGGATATTTTCATGTATTTTTAGGTCTTCGCGAATTAATCTTATAGGTAGGTGTAAGGAGTTCCAAAACACTAGTGAAAAGAGTTTAATATCTGGATAATTTGGGGGCTTCAAAGTTGAAAATATTCATCCCCTAAGACTAGAATTTCTGGAGATTATATTTTCCACCGCATCTCACAAATCACTGTAAGGTGCCCATCACAGGTAGCGGTGCATGTGTCTTGTCTCCTTAGGAATGTAAACTGCAATGTGTAGAGACAAGCCAATAGTGTTTGCATGTCTGATTGCCTGTCACCGTCAATCTTAGGGGACAACAGAGAAATCATTGCTAAGGACCTCAGAGTTTGCATGTCCTGTGCTTACTTATTACTGAAAAAAATAAAATATAATGAACCCGATATGAACAAGGAATGCAAAGAATAAAATATTTCTTTCAGACTGTCAGCAAGCAATGGAACAAATGAGATTTATGGCAGAATTGGATATGTGATTTATAGTTTTGCTTGTTCTTCATTTAAAAGAGGAAATTAAAACCACACTTGCATATGATTCAATCTTTGATCACTAGAGAATAGCTGCTGTGAATTAATTATTATAAATTCTATTACCCTTGTTCACCCAGGTGCTGCATCCACAGTACCTTCCAACTGCTGTCCCAAGGGAAAGGGTTTTTTTTTTTTTTTTGGTTAAAATTCAGCTGGAAAATTATGTGCCATTTGGTGTTTCACTGAACAGTCATTTATCATTTAAGGAACTAATTGAGTAATCTCATGGAAAAGACATAGTTAGAAGAAAGACCCAGATTAAATTCTTAACTTCTTACTGGCTCAAAGAATGTGAGTGTTTATTCTCTTTTCATCTACAAGTCCAGAATCGAATGCTTAAATTTATGCAGAAAGATTCTCAGGTCTTGAGCTCTGATAGTACCACTCAGTTCTATAAGTAAATGTGGAAGCTATTTACTCATAAGAAGGAATTTTGTTCATTTAGTCTCCATTTAAGGCAATAAAATGATTTTTTTTTAAAGATTTTTATTTTTTCCTTTTTCTCCCCAAAGTCCCCCGGTACATAGTTGTGTATTCTTCGTTGTGGGTTCTTCTAGTTGTGGCATGTGGGACGCTGCCTCAGCGTGGTCTGATGAGCAGTGCCATGTCCGCGCCTAGGATTCGAACTAACGAAACACTGGGCTGCCTGCAGCGGAGCGCGCGAACTTAACCACTCGGCCACGGGGCCAGCCCCAATAAAATGATTTTTTGATGTAAAAATTTCGACAACAAAATATAACAATAAATCATTGTGAGGGCTCTAAGATATGACAAACAAGGAATCTGTTTAAAAGATGCCAAAAAAAATATTTCAATACAAATTCAATAAAATACATACTGTAATTATGCAATTGATCATAATGAACCAACATAATTAGAGAATATTTCGAAAACTACTGATGGCATAAAATATAATTATTGAAACATGAAAAATATTCTACATAGAGTTCAGAATGTAATCAAATGTTATACTTAAGGAAAGTCAAAATCTAAGGTGTTTCACATATTTGAACCTATGAGCTAAAGGTTGGTGACTGTGGAGCAGTCAGATATAATTAGGGACCAATGATATGGTCACATGGGACAGATGACTTTCACAGAGTGGGCTGGCTCTTTAGATGTTTTTCCAACTGGAACATTTATACTTTCATTTTTCTTGGACTCTCACTACGGATAGTTGTGTTTATGGGTAGAAGAAAAAGAACAAATCTGTGAAGTACTTGTGTAATAGTGAATAATTAGGATTCTTCAGATTGCACGTGATAGAAATAGAACTCAAAATAGCTTAAACAAAAGCAGAAAATGTAGTGTCTCAAGTTATTTCAGACACAAATGGATCCAGGAGCTTAAAGAAAATAACTGGAATTCTCGTTACCTCTGCCTTTTTCTCTCTCTCACTCTCTCGTTAACCGTCCATTTTTCTATGTCTTAGCTCTGCTCTCTGGCGCAGCTCTCCTGTTGTTGACACAGGCACGGCCCTGCAGCTCTAGTGTTCGCAGCTCTTACTACAGTGATCCCCAGAAACATGTGCATCCCTTTCCTGGAAGTTTCAGTAAAGCTGTAAGGATTGTTGACATTGACCTACTTGGCTCTTATCCCATCTCTGGATAAATTCCTCTTGCTGGGAGTGAAATAAAATGACTGACCAACCTGAGTCCTGTGCCCATCCCCGCTCAAATCCCAGAGACTGCAAATGCAGCACAAGTAGTCCCCAAAGAAAAATCAGATGCCATTTTCAAAGATTATGGAAGCAATGCTAGGCAGGAAAAAACAACAGATGTCCACTACAAGCAAATTAAGAAATTTTCCTGAAGCGTGTTACTTTTATATCTATTGCCAGTCGAACTGCTCAAGAAATACACAAAGCCTGCCAGGAAAGAAGATAAAATCATTAATTTTTTAAACTATTAATTGGTTTATGTCTTTTAAAATACAATTACTGGTTATTGCTAGTTGTGTATGTGGATTTCTTTTAATCTATTTTGTGGAACTTGTGAATACAAGGGTTTTCTTTATAAAGTAATAATATTTTAATAAAGTTAACTTTATTGTTAGCTTATCATATTTTAAAATATAATAGGAAATATAAAATAAAATATAATTATCCATAGCTCTACTACGCAAAAAATTTTGGTATCTGCTTTGGGTTTTTTTCCTCCTGTTGTCTTTTATATCAAGTTTATGGTTGCTTGAGGTTTTTTAATATTTAAATTTTTATTAGATGTTTTATACAATTTTATAGCTTACTGTCTTCATTTAATACTAGAGTAAGAGCATTTTCTTTGTTACTATAAGCTTTTCAGGGAAAGAATTTCAATGGATGAATAAAATTCCATCCACAACATATCCTTACTTCTATATTTGAAAATTTATATTGCTTTTAGTGTTTTATGGTTATAAGTAATGCTGCCATGACTATCTTCTTGCCAAAGCTTTATTTTCTGAGTTTCAGATTATTACCTTAAGAAAATTTCCTGGAAATGGGATTCCTGCATAAAGGGTTACGGCTGTGTTGGAGGAGGGTTGCCTTTGCTTTTCATCTTGTTTTCCTTTGATTTGATGATTCTCTTAAAATGCACCTCAAATATTACCATTAAAAAATACTGGAACATTGAACTTAGTATTTATTTAATAAATATTTTTGGAATACATATTAGATGTAATAGAGTGCAATGCAGGGATGTCTAATCCAGACTTAGGGAGAAGGAGAAGGCTTCTAAACAGAAATTATGTGTAAACAGAAGGATGAGTAGGAGTCAAGAGCAGAATTAAGTATAAAAGGAGAATATATAAGGGAAAAATGCGTCTCACACAGAAGAAATAAAAGGAAAAACTGCATAGTACATTTGAAAAATTCCATGTATTTGAGTTTAGCTAAAGACACGAGGCTAGAGGGATGACAGAGGCCAGATTTCAGAAAGCTCACCTGCAGGAACTGAGAGGGATCAGGGGGAGTCAACAGAGCGAGACTCCTTCGTGACTACTGCTCTCTACTGTTTCACGATACATAATCTCTCAGAGCTTTGCCTCCAGTTTTATGAACCTCTCTGCTTAATACAAAATCTGAAAAAAATGGTATTATCTTATAGCACCAAGGATGGGTTGGAAAGGAAGAAGAAAAGTTTAGAGTCTTTTTTTTTTTTTTTATGGAGGAAGATTAGCCCTGAGCTAATATCTGCTGCCAATCCTCCTCTTTTTGCTGAGGAAGACTGGCCTTCAGCTAACATCTGTGCCCATCTTCCTCCATTTTATACATGGGATGCCTACCACAGCATGGCTTGCCAAGTGGTACCATGTCTGACATGGGGATCCAAACTGGCGAACCCCCTGTTGCCGAGGCAGAACGTGCGCACCTAATCACTGTGCCACCGGGCCAGCCCCTAGAGTCTTCGATCAATGTAATTCAGTGTCTGATTTAGAAATACCAATAGGGAAGCATCATTGACCTAGGCCTTCTTTCTTCTCCAACTACAGAATGATCTACAAGAATTTCCTTTAGTAAAAGATTGTTAAAGACTAGCTCACCTTAGGCCAACATAGTTTAAGAAGCACATGCATATTTTCAGGAAAGTAGACAAGAGATGGGGGAACACAATAGACTTCGCTGCTGTACCCTTTACCCATTCAAAATTGAGATTGCAAGGAGACTATTCCACCCATTGCAAAAGTACATTATTAGCCAATTATTTTCTGTAGGGAGAAGTTGAGTTCTGTGAGCCCTTCTTATATTTCAGTTTCAGCTTCCCATGGGATTGGCTCATTCTGGCCTCATCTACCATGGGACATATAGCTCTCAAGCTTCCTATCAAAGGCAGTAACACTGGACACAGGCAGACATGCATAAATGAACGTAGCCTGCACATCTGTTGTCACTAACTCACTTGCCAGAAAGCCCAGACCCTGCTTTTAAGAAATCCTTGGTCAGGAAGTTGTAAAATTGAAATAGTGGTCCAGGGGATGCAAAATAGATGGGTTTTTCTAGAAATCTGGGTCCTTTTTCTGTCTTTCTCCACAACTCATTAGAGAACTTAATGGAACGACTCTCCTGTCACAATCTCCCCTGTCTGCGAAATAAGGATAATTATTGCTGCCCTTTCCTTTGCCCTTTGATAACTTCACAGGGGTGTTCAGAGATGTTATGAAGATTAATAAGCCAAATGCTTGTAGAAAGCTTTAAGCTCCTCACAAGGGATAGAGCGGCAAATTAAAATCCATTGCTCTGAGAGCAGGAGGGGCCAGACACCAGATGCCAGTAACCAGAGTCCTGACAAGCCTGAGCTCTGGCTCTCTTGTGAGTTGTAGAGGGGAGGCTTCCCTCCCAGGCCCACCAGTATCAGCCCTGATCCGTAGAGGATGAGAGATCCTCCTCATGTCCCAACATCCCTTGCTGGGTCATCCCCAGATCTTAATCTAATTGACAAGAGCTTGAAGTATTCAATGTACCTTTTGTGCTGGAGGAGGGTGTATGCATGGTAGATTGACTAATGGCCCCCCAAAATGTCCACGTCCTAATCCCCTGAACCTGTGAATATATGGCCTCATGTGACAAAAGGGACTTTGCAGATATGATTAAGTTAAGGATATTGAGGTGGGGAGATCCCTCTGGATTATATGGGTGTTCTTGATATAATCACAAGGGCTCTTACAAGAAAGAGGCAGTTAGTAGTAGGTGACATGATGATGGAAAAGGGTTGAAATGATGTAAGGAAGGGCCATTGGGCCAAGGAACGTAGGTAGCCTCTAGAAGGTGAAAAAAGCAAGGAAACAAATTCTCTCTGAAAGCCTCCAGAAGGGACACAGCACTGACGACATCTGATTTTAGACTTCTGATGTCCAGAACTGTAAGATAGTAAAAGTGTTTTGGATTTAGACGCGAAATTTATGGTAATTTTTTATAGCAATAATGGTGGTAGGTTGAATGGCAGACTTCAGAAAGATATATTCACATCCTAACACTCGGAACCTGTAAATGTGATTTTATTTGGTGAAGCTGTCTTTACATGGTCAGCTAAGTTAAGAATCTGAAGATGATTTCATCCTGGATTGCCCAGGCCGGTCCTAATTCCAATGATAACTGTCTTTATAAGAGAGAGAAGAGAAGAGGAGAAGGCATGTGACAATGGAGGCAGAATTTGGAATTAAGCAGATAAGCCAAGCAATGCCTGGAGCCAATGTCTTGAAACTGGAAGAGTCAAGGAAGGATTCTCCCTTAGAGCTTTCAGAGGGAGCATGGCCATGCCAATACCTTGCATTCAGACTTCTGGCCTCCAGAACTGTGAGAGAATACATTTCTGTTATTGTGAGCATTGACATAGATATATAACTTCACAGAAGCAGGTCTGCAGGTCTGAGCAGTCTTTGAGCAATATAGAAGAAAAGAGAAGGCAAAATCAGCTCTACCTGTGCCTTTTTAGAAGGGACTCCTTCTTGTGTGTTACTGCCCTGAACTGTGCCATATAACTACCATCTGCGGCAAATCTGAATAATGTGAATGGTTTTTAACAAAGAAACTGGATAAATGAATATGGGTAACTAGAAACTGTCACACTTTTACCTTACAAAATATTGTTTTGAGAGTTCTTGTCAGCTACTAGATGAAGGGTACGTGCCATTAACCTTCCTGAATGTCAAAGGATCACGTATAAAATGGAGAGAAAAATAGATCTTGACCATCCATTGGGTGACGGTCAAGCTAGAATAGGAAGATTTATGTGAAAATTATTTGCAAACTGTAAAGTGATCAAAAAATAAATTCTGCTGATGATAATTCTAGTGCATTAGCATTGGAAAAGTTTGTGAGAAAAATATAGTTTATATTTCAACAATGACTTCCACAATTTGATGCCAAATGCATGAGTAAATGATACCCAACATAGCCAGGAACCTACCTATTTATCAGCCTGGCCCTGGGAGTGAACAAAGCCTGGACACAGGATGTAGTAGAGACATCATATGCTCACTAAATCCAATATTCTCCCTGTCCCCAGGGGATAGACGTAGTCCATATCTCCCAGCTTCCTTTGTGGTGATGTGTGCCATCTTCCTAAGCAGAAGTGATGAATGCACTCAAGCCTGACCCTTAAAACCTTTTACATGATGATTCGTGCTCTCTCTTTCACCACCCACAGGCTGAAGAGAGAGAATAGGACGTAAAGGGTGCAGAAGCATGGGATAAAAGAGTGTAGATGCCTAAAACACTGCATGACACTGAGCCCTTACAGACCTATGTTACACTGTGACGTGACAGATAAACTGCTGTTGTGCCAAAAACATCATTTGACATTTAAGTGTGTTTGCCATAGCGGTTGGCTTTGTCTGACTAATACACGTGGGTGTACCAATGATGGGGCAGTGATTGCCTCCTAGGGCACAGGAAAAGGGGGGTGATGCATTATCTGTTGAGAATTTAAAAATAACAATAGCAAAACTCAGTCTGCTTTTTATTATCACCATAGACTGACAAGTCCAAACAATATCAATGATAAAACGTTTCTGCCCATGTGGTGGAAGAGGATAGCACATGCGCGAGGGAGTAGAGTATAGGAGAAAAAGAGACTGCTCTGTTCACGTCGCATCCCTGCTTGCTACATGACTGCTACGTGGGAAAAAGTAAAACAAACAGCCTAGACTTGAGGATAGAGTATTTGGCTCTAAGTGTCCTCTCCGCTGCTCAGGAAATGAAGCTCTCTGATCCTTCCATGTAGGAAGCGGCTTTCATGTCTAATTCATTGAGTTTCCTCAGGATCAAAGGAGGTAATATTGTGAAAAAATTAGTAAATTTCATAAATATCATAAGATTGAATATGGGTATTATTATTATTGTATTTATTTATTTTGTGAGGAAGATTGGCCCTGAGCTAACATCCACTGCTAATCTTCCTCTTTGCTTGAGGAAGATGTCTCTGAGCTAACATGTGTGCCAATCTTCCACTATTTTATGTGAGATGCTGCCAGAGCATGCCTTGATGAGCAGAGCTAGGTCTGCGCCCAGGATCCAAACCTGCAAACCCCAGGCCACCAAAGCGGAGCATGCAAACTTAACGACTATACCACTGGGTCAGGCCCTTATTATTTTATTTTTAAAAATATTTGTATATTCCCTAGGCACAAGTTATTCTCTCACTTATGCGTGTGTAATCAGTTTTACTTTGATGAATAAATTACTCCTTTTTCATACATACATTTCATGTACACTTACATGGATAGAGAGTAACAAGCAGACTGAAACACTTGTTGTAACAAATATTGACTTCTTGAAGTACTGTATTGTTTTGGGAGAGGAGCCATTTACATGTCTTAAAATTATGCCCAGAAGAAAAGATTAAAAGGAAACATTTCTAGTGCTCTACTTGTGTTTTTGTTACCATTCTTGCCTCCACCCCTTCTGCAGACAATAGTCCTTAAACATGTGCTATACTGGGTCTTGGTGTCCAGATGATTAAGGCATGGCCTCTGCTGCCACAGGGCCTAAAGTCTACAGAGGCACTCATCCATAGAGAGAAGCATTTGTATTAGGTGTAGACAGGGGCTATGGCAGATGTGTGAATTTTATACAGCAGTATGTATTAATTTACTTTAGCTTGAAAACTCAAATTTGACAGCTAACTTTTGATTTTGCCAAATGCAGATGTTGAGTAAATCCAATTACTATTGCATTTTCATACACTAGGAAGCAACTTAACATCACATGTATAAGAACACACAGAATAAAGTCAGATTCCTAAATTGACATATTGGGCCTTATAAAAAAAAACCAGTTTTTCTTATTTTTTCTCGTCTTACCACTGACTGTTGAACACTTCTTTTCAGGGTAGAGGGCCTGGCCTTCAGACATTCATGGTGAAATGGGGCTGTTGGGGGACACATAGGAAAGGGGGGCTGCCTTAGGAGGATCTAGTCAGAGGATTCTGCGTGACTGTTGACCTCTGGAGTTGTGGCCCTGGGGAAGAGGAACGAATTCTAGGAAGGTCAAGGTGGAGCGTGGAGATGGTCAGGAAACTCTACTTACTGGACTTGGTCCAAAGGCTGATGTATAAAAGCATAAAAGGGATTTGTAGTCAGGCAGAGGGATGGGAGGACTGGAGACGGCCTTCCAGGCAGAGGAAGCAACTCGAGCAAAGGCAGGGAGACGTGCAATAGGACAGCACCGAAGCTGCTCATTGTGAAGGAAAAATGAAGAGTAAGGGACTGGAAACTTAGGGTCCCCGCAGAAGAAAGTGATGGGAACATGGAGCTTGTCACCACTCTTTCTGTATTATTTCTTTTCAAGATACTGTTTTCCATTAAGTTGGAACAGATAATGACACATGAGGGAGCAGAACCACTGTATGTTATATGATAGCTACACTTTTAAACTAATTACAATTCCAGTACGGATTGAGATATCAAACAGGAAAAAAACAACACATTCTAAGTATTCTCAATATTAATTGTGACCAGATGACCTTTTTCATCACAGGGTGCAGTGAAGAAAAAGAAAAGCAACCCAGGGGCCAGCCCGATGGTGCAGCGGTTACGGTGTTGAAATAGAGAACAGGATGAAACATTGTAACAGGCAGAGAAGGATAAAGCTACGGTGACAGAGAAAAGTCTTTTTCTCTTTCCATTTCACTGGAAAGCTACAGAGTGAGCAGCACACTTGAGAATGACCCAAGTTGACAAACACACGTCTTAGGACAAGGAGAGACAATGATCAAGAAACTAGAGAAAAGGAACTGAGCATCTTTAGTTTGGGGTTGAATTAGAGGGAATTTGGACTTCCGTATGAAATCTCTCTCTCTCAACTGACTTATACATATTTGCACACATTGGTTAAAAATGTATTCTGATAACTCCTTAGGTATTATCTTATTCTCTCTAAGTTGCACATTAGCTACCTAAAACAGAACTCCTCTCCCTACCCTCAGGCATCCGCCGTCAGTGATATTGGATATAAATTATAAATCAAAAGTAGCTGGCCTCTGGTTGACTTTGGCTCACTTAGTCACCTGACTTCCTACTTATTTTGCTTCATCAAATCTTAGACCCAAGATCTTTGACCCAGATCTGTTTAAGTTTGGTTTTCTTTGGATACTCTTCAGACTTAATTGACTTAATAACTTCACAGGTATCAATACCTTTGTTTGTTTTGTTTAATGAATCATCACCATGAAATAACAAGGAGCATTTCTGGACAGTTTGTGGTGTTTCTGTTGGAACGCTATTTAGGTTCTGGACTATATTTAGGGCTTCTGAACCTGATGCCCACTGCAGCTGTGGATAAGAGCCACACAATTTCCCTTTTGTGGAGATTACTTGCCCCTACACTTAAAAAAGAAATGCACATTGTAAGACTATTAGATTCAATCTTTTAAGCAATTCCTGGAGGAGACTAACAGGCCAAGAAGAGCTATTTCATGTAATTAATTTTATGTACTAGAAGACCCAAACTGAGATAGCTCCTGGCACAGAATTTCTATTCCATTGGTCATGTCTTCATTTACCTTTTTTCTTTTGGAAAACTCATTCTTCCCTTCTTATTCTGAAAATTGTTCCATAGGAGCTGCTATCCTCTTATATTCTCTTACCAACCTGGCCTGATTGATTGGTCTAGGGAAGGGTACTGACTCAGATGGACCGATGAAGGACTTACCTTGCAACTTTTCAAAGTGGGAAATATTGGATGGAGAGTCCTTTCATTTTATGTGACAAAATTGAGGATGCATGAAGTCAGGAGATATCTATGGGCAGGAATATTTATTCCTACGGAAAAAGCCAGTGTTAGGGGATAAAAATCTGAGTGGATAGAAAGAGAAAGGCAGCATTTCTTCTACTCATGAATGAGACTCCTGCCTTCCTGAGATTTGGTTAATTGTGCTAATAATTTCAACTTCTCTTTTCTTCTCTTAAAATTTTTATTGATTGATTAATTAAGTGTTTGTCCAAGCCAGCTTAGATTGAATTTTGATCAAAATGACAGCAACAACAAAACAGTCCTGATTAAGACATCTGGGGAGTTTGTGTATGAGTGTGCATAGAAGAATGGTTTTGTTATAGTTAACTCAAAAGTGGTTTTTATGGATAAATGTTGCAGATCTCAAAGACTGTTCATGCCTAGGAAATATGGAGTACTCATTAATAACCCAGAGAAATTACCAATTGTTCAAGTTTCGATTTCTTACTCTTCAAGATGGGAAAATGTGTCTATATGCTTGGTGGACATTCTCTAAAACAGAAAATATGAGATATCTCATAGTTTAAAATTTTGCTGACTTTTTTTTGTCATGACTAGATATATGTTCATGGACATTATTTGAGTTGAGAAACATTAAGTCCGTTTAAAGTTAGAGTTATAAGGCAGAAGAAAATATCAATTCAATAGAAAAGAAGAAATTCTCTCTTTTTTTTGGCATCTAGTTTTTCGTAGTAGTGTCTGAGCTCCAACGCAAAGTAGAAGGAGAGGGGTTTGAATAGATTTCCAAAATGATTGGCCTCAAATTTACTAAATTATATAAAAACCTTAGAATAATCTATTAAAATTATGGTCTGATTTTTCTATTCATTTGTAAAACTTAACCAAATTTGCTTTGAGACTGCTGGAGCCCTGCGTTTCTGACTTTACGTTTTCTGTGACTCCAGCACAGAGAACAGAGGAGTGCCCTGAAATAGTTCTCATGCCCAAGGCCTGGGGATAAAACACAGACAACAGCGCAAGTGCAGAGCTGACTGGGCTCTTTAACGTAAAACAGGCCTGTTTCTGCTGGGCCTTTTTTCCTGCCCCTTGGTCCTGCAACACCCCAGAGAATCAAACATCAAATACCAGGGAAACAAAGGAGATACCTTGGGTGTGAAGTCAAATATCCTCAAATCCTTCTCACTGTGACACAAATACAACAAAATTTTGAATATTTGAAAGTAATTCACTAATGTGTTGCTTATACAGCCCTCCTGGAAAGACTTAGGATGGGTGCGTACTTAAGATTCTCTAAGCATTTATGATAACTGAGCTGCATGAAAGAACTAAGACTTCCACTTAAAATACATAGTATTTCTGACTATTTGACTTAGGATAATATACAACCCTTTGTCCTATTGTTCTCTTCATTTTAGATTTCATTGTGAAATTGCAGAAATTAAACAGACAATATATATACACACACACATATATGTTTGTAGATGAATGCATGTGTGTGAATACCCATATCTCTATATATACACATGTTTATAAGCACACAACCATCTATATACGCCTTTATATGTATGTATTTTTATCCATACAGCTTTGGAGACTTGGATAAATGTATTGCTTTTAAGTTATGATTTTTCCTTTTTTTAAAAGGTAGCTTCTGATTGACAGTGAATCTATTTGAATCTCTGATAATACATTTTATAATGTTAATAGCCCAGACAATGTGAGGTATTGAGCAATCCTTATTGAACTAGGCCAGATATTATTCAGACTTCTATTTTTACATTATATACGAGTGCCAGGGTTTAAAGGAAATCAAGTTAAGAGAAAATGCCAAAATACTGATTTTTTTCTGTGACGGAACTCAAAATGTTAGGTTTCGATTTTACCCACTTTCATTTTTTTAACAAATGGCTTTTTTTTCTTATCAGGACTTCATCAATAGTTTAGAGGCTTCAGAAGCCCCTTGAAAGAAAGACTCCAACCGTCTTTCCTACCTCGTCTCCCTCATTCGCCTATGAACCCCACGCTACAGCCAAACAGACGTGATTTAGTTCTCTTTCCTTTTCCCGGTGGATACAGATAGGACTGAACTCACAAACCAGCTGTCTCACATGAAACTGGGCCTCTCTCACCTTGTGTTTCCTTACTTATAAAAGGCTAATAATAACAACATCCGCCTTGCAGCCTTATCAGGATACTTAACATTTGGAAAACACCTCGGGTGTAGAAGGCACTCAAAAGACATTCTTAATATTTTTGCTATTAATGCCTTCTACTTCTCCCTCTAGATTGTGAATTACTTGGGAACAATATCTTATAAATCTTACATCTCCTGGGCCAAAAAAAAAAAAATGTCTATTATATAGAAAGTGCTCAAACTGTGTTTGAGTAATTGAATAAACGTGTTTCACTTCAATCTTAGTCACTCTCATCCTTTCTCATCACTCTTTACTCCTTTCTTGTATGTTACCTATGTTGGCAAGCCCAATTCATATTCTTCATTAGTCATAAGCAACTCCTGCCCGGGACACCCCTTATATTCTGTGTATCAGGAATTCCAATTTTGTGTAGTTTTTTGAACATGTCATGTCATTTAACTTTAATTGTTTTGCATGTTTTCTTCCATTTGCCTACAATATTCTCACATATATAGTATAACGTGCTCACATTAAAAGCAAATATTCAATTTAATAAATATTTATTAAGCATCTACTAAGGGCAGCAATTATGGAAGATACTGTGAAGTACACAGCTTTGAACCAATCACGCACAGTCCCTTCCCTTGACGGAATCATCTCCTCTTTCTGAGGAAGTTCTATGTACTCGTCAATAGCTGTGTGAGAGGTAAAGACGGGGGCAGTGGGAGATGTTTCCCAGCAAAGAAGAGCATCTCATTACTGTCACTGTTTAGAATTGTTGGCTCAGAGCTATAGTAAAAATAGCAGACTAACTTTCAATCAGTTTTATTATTATGTTAAATTATCTACAGACGGTGCATCACCTTGTTACCTGCATTCAGGCTAGATGACTCCTTGTCACCCCCAGAAATAGTAAGACAGGGACTTAGATAAAGGAGCTTAAAGTGTGAGAGGACATAGTCATATCTGAGCATGAGGAACAGCAGAAGATAGACTGGCAGTTAATTGTATTCATCGTGAAAAGCATCTGATGGCATCTTAGACTTTGCCACATGGAAGCCAGGGGATTATGAGACATTGAGAGCACCCAAATGTTTTCCACCATCAGGATCCACAAACCCAGCTCCTATCTCCTAGAGGAAATTATGAACAATAACACAGGGCTCAAGAGGAAGAGAACCCTTGCATTTTTTAACAGAATTGGGTGGGTCGTGGATGGTGAAAAAATGAGATTTATACCTGACCCCCATATTCCTTGCAGCATTATTTACAATAGCCAAGATATAGAAACACCCTAAGTGTCCATCGATGGATGAATAGTTAAAAAAATATATATGGCATATATATATAATGGAATGCTATTCAGCCACAAAATGAATGATTTTGCCATTTGTGACAACATGGACAAATCTTGAGGGCAGTATGATAAGTGAAATAGGTTGGAAAGAGAAAGACAAACAGCATATGATCTTACTTATATGTAGAATCTAAAAACAAAAACCCAACTCAAGCTTATGGAAACAGAGACTACATTGGTGGTTTCCAGAGGCTGAGGGTCAGGGGTGGGTGAAATGTGTGAAGAGGGTCAAAGTTATAAACTTCCAGTTATAAAATAAGTCATGAGGCTATAATGTACAGCATGATGACTATAACTAATAATACAGTATTGCATATTTGAAAATTACTAAGAGAGTAAAAGTTCTCATCACAAGAAAAAAATTTGTAACTGTGTATAGTGAAGGATGTTAACTAGATTTATTGTGGTGATCATTTTGCAATATCTACAAATACCAAATTATTACGTTGTACACCTGAAATTAATATAATGTTATGTGTTAATTATACCTCAATAAAAATTTTGAAAATGAGATGAGTTGTGAGAGAGTGCTATGGGGATGAGGGTGAGGGTATCTCCAAACTTTGAGCAAAGCTACTCCAAAGTGTAGGATTAAGCACAAGTGAAACGAGTTTGGGATGCAAATTTAAGAGTTGGCAAAATCCTCTCCTGAAACGCTACCATCCTGTGGGCTTTAAATGTTCAGGACCATGTTACTGGGACTGGAAATAAAGGTCTGATGGTGTATCCACTTCATGAGTGTCTCCCCAGCTATCACTAGGATGATATAGTCCAGAATCTACCACAGCATAGAATTTAATGATGGGATTATGTGTACGTACCCACCAGAGTTAACTAGCAAAATTGACTTTCTGGCAAGCATCTTTCCTCCTTCTTTCTGTTGTTATAGAATTGAGCCTATCAACTCTCTTGCATGATTCTGGAACAAAAGAAGAGGGCCATGTCTCCCTCAGGGTTCGTGTTGATTGCTTCCAGAAACTCTCAAAATGTTGTTGACATATTTACATCCCACTTCTAATGAGCAATGGAAGGGACCAGGTTGATTCACCAAAGAAAATGTCATCTCAGGGAACATTTGGGAAGAAGTATCTCATTGCACAAATAAGCCACTTGTTTCTTTTACAATTTACCACCCACTTTGTTAGTAGGGGTGGAGCAGTTGGGTTGAAAATGATGGATTGCCCTAAATGGGTGGCTACTGAAATCCTACAGCTTCAATGGGTCACACTGAGCAGAAGACAACAAGCTTTTCTGGCAACAGAATAAATTGTCCTCATGTGGCATTAGTGTTCCCAAATGGTCCTGCCCTCTTGTCAGATGCAAAAGCTCAAAACATTTCTCTTTCTTTGATTTTCTTTCTTATCTTCTCCCCAGATTTATTCCTTTGATGTCCTTTAAATTCTGAACTTATCTGTTATTCTTTATCTGAACATTCAATAGCCTTTCCCACTGATTAGCAATCAACCTCCTTGGGGTTTATCATGCTTCATTTTATATCTGCAGATATAATGAATATCAGAAGTCTCTATTACCAGTCCTGTTAAGAGGCTATTCCCTTTGACTTACCTGCACCTTCACTACGATCCTTAGCTCTGTTCATTTATTCAACATGCAGAACCTGGATCCTGCAATGGAAGTATACGTGAAATGTGATTCCAGGCCTCCAGGGGAGTCAATGAACACATGAAGAACTAATGGATTTACGTGTTGATAAATGCAATAAAAATGTACTCACAAAAGTGAGAGTATCAATGCTGAGTGTTAAAGGACGATGCACAAAGGAGGGTACTCTGAATCGATTCTTCCAGGAAGATCTAGTAGGGACTTGTCAGGAAATTCTCCCTTGACTAAAAAAGTATGGGCTGAAACATTTTATTTTTAGTAGCAGCTTTATTGAAACATAATTCATTTAACATACGTTTATACTTTTAATGTATATAGTTCAGTGGTAAATTAGTATATCCACAGAATTGTGCAAGCTTCGTCACTATCTAATTACAGAACATTTTCATCACTCCAAAAGGAAACACTGTATCCTTTAGTAGTCAATTCTCATTTTTGTTTTCTGCTGTACCTGATAACTACTAATCTAATTACCATTACTTTGCATTTACCTATCCCAGACATTTCATATAAATGACATCATACAAAAAGTGGCCTTTTCTGTCTGACTTCTTTAATTTAGCATGATAATTCAAGGTTTATACCTGTTGAAGTACATATCAGTGTTCCATTTCTTTTTATGGCCAAATAATATTCCGTTGTATGGATGTAATTAGTTGATACACATTTGATTTGCTTCCATTTTTGGCTAATAGGAACAATGCTGCTATGAATACTCATGTACGAATTTTTATGTGGAGATATGTCTTCAATTTTGTTGAGTATATAGCTAAAAGTAGAATATCTGAGTCATATGGAAACTCTACTTTTAATTTTAAAGGAATGACCAAACTGTTTGTCAAAGCAGCTGCTTCATTGCACCAGGAATTTATGAGTTTTCCAGTACGTATCCTAGTAGCTGGCAAGTGATATCTCATTGTGGTTTTGATTTGTCTTTTCCTAGTGACTAATAATGCTGACATCTTTTTATTGTCATTTTTTATATCTTCTTTGGAGAATATATATTCAAATCCTTTGCCCACCTCTTAATTGGGCTATTTGTGGAGTTATAACTCTTCATATATCAAGGATACTAAGTAATTATCAGAAATGTGATTTGTAAATATTTTCTACTTTTCTGTGAGTTGTCTTTTAACTTTCTTGATAGCGTCCTTTGAACCCCCAAATTCTCAATTTTTATGAAGTTAAATTTACTTATCTTTTTCTTTTGTTGCTTGAGCTTTTGGTGTCATGTCTAAGAAGTATTACCAAATCTATTGTCAACAGTATTTACTCCTGTGTAGTCTTCTGTTTTTTATAACTTTGGCTCTTACATTTAGATCTATGATCCATTGCAAGTTGATTTTGTAATTAGTGTAAGACAGGGATCTGTGTGATTTTTTGCTTTTCGTTTTTGCATCTTGTTGTCCTAGCACCATTTGTTGAAAAACTATTCCTTCTACCATTGAATGACCTTGGCATCCTTGTCAAAAATCAATTGATGATAAATGTAAGGGACTGTCAAATCTACGCCATGGATTTATGTCTATCCTATGTCAATACCACACACTTTTTATTACAGAAGCTCTGTAGTAAGATTTGAAATTGGGAATTATGATTCTCCCAAATTTCATCTTTGTAGAGATTGTTTTGGCTATTCTGGGTCCCTTGAATTTCCATACGAATTTGAAGATCAGTTTGTCAATTTCTGCAAAAAGAAGCAACCGGGATTTTGATAGAGATTACATTACATACAGAGATCAGTTTGTAGAGGATCGCCATTTTAACAATATTAAGTCTTCCAATCCATGGACATGAAATAGCTTTCCACTTGCTTAACTTCTCTTTAATTTCTTTCAACAATGTTTTATAATTTTCAATGAACTTGCATTTCTTTCGTTAAACCTATTCCTAAGTATTTTACCATTTTTTACGCCATTGTAAATTGAACTGGTTTCTCGATTTCTTTTTCTAAGTATTCATTTCTAGCGTATACAATGCAAGTGACGTTTTGAGATTAATCTTGTATCCTGTGAACTTGCTGAATTCGTTTATTAGTTCAAATAGTGTTTTATGTGTAGTTGTGGGTAGGAGGGTCCCCTAGGATTTCCTATACATAAGATGTGTCATCTGTAAATACAGATAGTTTTACTTCTTTTCAAATCTGAATGCCTTTATTTCATTTTCTTCTCTAATTGCCCTGGCTAGAATCTCTAGTACATTTTTGAATAGAAGCAGCCACAGCAGACACCTTTATCTTATTCCTGATACCAGGAGAAAGCATTTAGATTTTCACCATTAAGCATAATTTTCACTGTGGTGTTTTCATAGATGGCCTTTCTCAGGTTGAGATCATCTTCTGTTCATAATATATGGAGTGATTTTATTACGAAAAGATTTTGGACTTTGCAAAATGATTTTTATGCATCTCTTTAGATGATTATCTTATTTTTGTCTTGTATTCCATTAATATAGCATATTACATTATCTGAGTTTTTCAATGTTATACCAACCTTGAGCTCTTGGTATAAATCCTACTTTGTCCTAGTATATTATCCCTTTTATATGTTGCTATATTTTGTGTGTTAAGGATATTGGCATTTACATTCATAAGAGAAATTGGTTATAGTTTTTGTATGTGCAATGCCTCTGTTTTTGGTATTAAGGCCATATTGGCTTCACAAAATGAGTTGGGGACTATTACTGCCTTGTCTGTTTTTTGGAATAGTTTTTATGTGCTCTGACCACAACGAAATAAGATTAGAGATCAATAACAGAGAGAAATTTCAGAAATTCACAAATATATGGAAATTAAACAACATACTCCTAATTAATCAACAATCAAAGAGGAAATCACAATATACCAAAATGTATGGAGTTCTGCTAAAACAGTACTTAAAAGGAAATTTATAGCTTTAAATGCCTATATTAAAAAAAAAGAAAGATCTCAAATCAATAACCTAATCTTCCAACTCAAGAAACTAGAAAATAAGAGCAAACTAAAGCCAAAGCAATTAGAAGGAAGAAAATAATGATTAGAATAAAAGGAATGAAATAGTCAATAGGAAAATAGTAGACAAAATCAACAAACCAGAAGTTGATTTTTTGAAAAGAACAACGAAATTGGCAAACCTTTAGTCAGACTGACAAGGAAGAAAAACAGATAACAACTATCCTAAAGAATTTTTTTTAGCAGGTACTAATTTAGGGTAGCTGTTTGTATTTTGCCTTAACCTCTCTGACAAGTGAATATTCTAATTTGTCGAAATATTGGTTAAAAATATCTACACATTAATTTCAATAGAAGTCCGGAGTTCATATTTTAAGGAAAATAATCTGATATCTGACTGAGAGTAACTACTCAATAAACCTTTGATTCCTCCCTCATGGGCAGTTCTCTATACATGTCCATTCTTGTTGCATCACCATGACACCTCTAACATCGTTGGTTACTTGTCTAACTGGTCAAATGAAACAATTTACTCAAAGGGTTCACAGGCTTATTCAGAAAATTCAGCAAGTGATATTTAACTCTGTTATATATGATGACAGCTTCTTGGAGTCAGGAAGACTCCAATCTCCAACTATCATCAGTTCCGAGAACTTGAGCGGGTCACTTGATCTCAATGTTTCTAAGTACCTCCAGTTGTAAAACTGAAATGAAAACAAAACATATACCAAATAATTGGTGTGAACATTGTGACCTCATAATTTAACCATCTCACATAGATCTGACAGATTAAGAGTTCAACAATGTTTATTTCCTATCTCTTGATCTTCCCTTCCCTTTCCTTCTCTGGTGTATGTTTTTATATATGCTTAAAGGCCCAGAAAGCAAAATTCCATCAAGTGAACACAACATCCACTGAAGCTGAAAAATGACCCCTTCTAACATTCTGGTTACAGCCATAGTAAGTTTCTCTGAAAACTGTGCCACGTGGCTAGAATCAAGCAGATGTTTAGCTGACCCCACCTTCACTCATGAGAAAATGATTGCTCATTTGTTCATCCATTTTCTTCCAAAAGAAGTAAGCCTGGAAGTAAATTACTAGCTTTAAAGCTCTAAAGAATCATTGGATTTTCCCATCTGTATTTTAGTCCCCATTTTGAGCCATATCATGGATTTGATTTGACAGCTAGAAGGTACACTATCATGATAAGGGTTAAGGGGTTGCATCACAAACCCTGCACATACTCCAAAATAGCTAGTATTTTGACAAAAGAGAACACATGGGAAACAGTCGTTTTAATCAAACAAGTCTTATGTGTTGCCTTTTACAAGTGAATTACTTCTCATTAGCTCAAATTATGTGATGCAGTAACCATGGCAATGATCTGCCTATTTCATTGACGCCATAAAACATATGGTATCTGGGCAGTTGTGGTACCATGGTAGTTGTCAGATAACTTCTATCTCTAGCAAAACTGGTCAGATGGTTACAAAGCAAAATTTATTTTCTGTTCTGTCCCGGAACTGTTGAATATTGGAATGATACGTGGCAAAACTTTAGAATAGCATTGTTCAATAGAGGTCTGTGATAATGGAAATATTTCATAGTTGCACTGCCCAATAGAGTAGTCACTAGCCACAAGTGGCTCTGGAGAACTTCAAATGTGGTTTGTGAGATTAAGGAAGTAAATGTTAAATTTTATTTAATTTTAATTAGTTAAAATTTAAATGTAGATAGCTACATGTTGCCAGTGACTACCATATTGGACGGTGAAACTTGACTCACTGAAAAAATGACCATTTTCATAATGAAATTTGAAGAATTCTTGGAAAGCACTCTGCCAAAAATTTTTTTTTTAAATAAGAAAAAGACTCCCCAACCAATTCTTATAGGGCTTGAAATTCTATCAAGATTGTGAAATTTAAAATGTCTTAAGGAATGTACGGGGAATAGTTACCCAGTCTCACGGTCATAAGCCAGATGTTGTTATTACTAATAATTTTCCCCTCTCCATATGTAATTTGTAATGATTTCATTCTTCAACTATCACCTCTTATATTTCTATTTCTCTTCCTCTGGCTTATTTATCTCCACTGATTTCTATACCCACTTGAGATCACCAATCTACTTTCTCATTGTTCCTTGTCTCCCTTATCTCTACTTCCTCCTTCATAAGTCATCATTAAAAGCAATTCCCTGCATAGGTTTATAACCGCATTTCCCCTCTTTCCATCATCTGTCAAGGCCCTAACCCTAGTTAAAAATTCAACTCCCCTTCTCAGGCAACACCTGCCTAGGAGCAGCTAAATACGATTGGAGAAAAATATATATGCATACTAGTATTCTCATTTTAAGTCCATGACCACTCACAGGATGTGACCATTTAGTACTGATTAATTTCCCTGTACTTCACTCTCCTATGTATCAAGTAGGTGTGAAATTTCCAATTCTCCAATATATGCTCTTTCCTTCTCAATTTTGACTGTTCTTAACTCACAGAGAACATAGAATGAATCAGAAGAGGACTTGCACAGACTCCTGTGATCATAGCTGCCAATCTAGCCCATTGCTCTGACCTCCCTCCTATTCCAATGTATGGATTCACTATATTGTTTTTGTTTTTGAGATTGGTGCTGAGCTAACATCAGTTGCCAATTTTTTTCCCTTTCTTCTCCCCAAAGCCCCCCAGTACATAGTTGTATGTTCTAGTTGTAGGTCCTTCTTAGTTCTGCTTTGTGGGATGCTGCCTCAGCATGGCTTGATGAGCAGTGCTGGGTCCACGCCCAGTATCCAAACCGGCGAAACCCTGGGCCATCAAAGCAGAGTGAGTGAACTTAACCACGTGGCCACAACTGGCCCCTAACTATACTCTTAAAGGCTATTCATCCACCTGTGCACTGCATCCCTACTCAAGGAATCACTCCTGAAAGTGCCCCTCCCTTTCCTGCGTTGTAACATCTCCATCTACTGGACCACTCATTCACTCATATCTCCATATAACGTCTGTAATATCTCTTCTTAAACAAAGAAAAAACAATTCTTCCCTAACTTCCCACCTCCCAATCAGACCAACTGCAATATATATTCTCCCACCCAAAGCAGACCCAGCCAGAAACCATCCCTCGGATGGTCCAAATTCAGGTGAACTGCTCTTCCTTGGACCGGAGAAGAGAGAGGGACCATGGGTCCTAGGAGACCAGGCAGAGGCCTCAGCAACTGCCTCATACCAGGCCACCCCCCAACCCACTCCCTTCATGGCCACTGCCCATGTCCCCGGGAAGGAGCATTGCAGCACTCTATTGTTGGCAGTAAATCCACTATGACTGCCAAAAACAAAAATAAACCCCTGCAGTTTCTATTTGCTATCTTCATATCCTCTCTTCCCATTCTTTCTTAAGCCTAGGGAGGCTTTCCCCCTGCTACATCCACCATAATTGCTTTTGTCGGTTATCAATGACTCCATTTGCTAAATTCAATAGTCATTTCTCAGTTCCTATTTCACTTGACTTAGTAATATTGGGCATATGTGAATACCTTATCCTCTTTGAAATACTTTATACACTGGCTTTTAGGGAATCACTCTGTCACTACTCTAATCCTATATCCCCTATGGTTCCTTTTCAGTCTTCTTAATTGTTTCTTTTCCAAGAAACTGAGCTTGACTTCCAAACATGAGCACTGTCCCCCACCTCTAGGCTTGGTCCTTGGACTTCTTGTGTTACTTACATGCTTGGTGATCTCATCCCATCTGATGGCTCCAAATGGCAAATATGCTCGCGTCTCCCAAATCCTGAATTCCAAACTCATATCCAATAGCATATTCTGTATTAGCACTTGGATATTTAATTTGCAATGTGCATCTCAAAATTAAAATGCTCCCTACCCTCATACCCACTCCTTCACTGATATGCTCCTTAACAGAACTTCTATTCTCCTACTTACACCTCCTCTTCCTGCTTCCACCGTTTCCTCTCCTCCGTCTCTTCTCCCCACTACAGCAAGAATTTCATTCATTCATGTACCTACTAATTCATTCAGTCTCTCCCTTTCTCTCTCCCTCTCTCTACCTTTTTATTTTTTTATTTTTATTTTCCTGTGTGTGAGGAAGACTGGCCCTGAGCTAATATCTGTTGCTAATCTTTCCTGTTGTTTTTTTTCCTTGAGGAAGATTGTCATGGAGTTAACATCTGGACCAATCTTCCTCTATTTTTTTATGTGGAATGCTGCCACAAGGTGGCTTTATGTGCCACTCCTGGCTTAAAATCCTTTACCCTGGGTCCCTGCTATGTCTCTGACTTTCTTACTATCCTCTCTCAGTTCACTGCTCTGACAGCTTTGGCCACCTTGCTGTTCTGAGAATTCTCCAATCACAGTTTCCTTGCAGAATTTCTATATTTGCTGTTCCCTCTGCTTAGAATATTCTTTCCCAACATATCTGTATGACTCGCTGCTTCATTCCTTCCAGATTTCTCCACAGTGCCACCTTTTAGATAGGACTTTCCTGACCATCCTATGTGAAATGGCAGTGATCTGTCTTTACTCTCCATCACTCTTACACTGCTTTATCTGCCTTCATAGGACGTGTCACCATGAGACAAAGTATATACTATGTAGAGTATATTTTACTGTCATTAGCCTCTCATTAGAGTATAAACTTTTAAGTGCAATAACTTAGTCCCTGCCATATTCTCAGCACGTAGAGCTCTGTCTGCTACAGAAAGTCTATTTTTCTACTTTATATTGGCCCATTTTACAGATAGAGAAAAGTGTAGAAAATTTCCATTTTTAATCAAGATATTTAATCAAGTAAGTTTATAATATAAACTTAGTTGGCTACAGGGTTAATCAGTAATCATTTTGGTGCAATACCTAAACAATTGTATAAATAATTTTGGCAACAATAATACTAAGCGCGCAGAGTTCCGGTCTGTGGGTCGTTCTTCTCCACATCAATACACACTGCTTTATTGCTCCCTTCCTTCAGCCGGCTGGCTTTCTTACGGCTAAAAGAATCAACTCCAGATAAAATACCAAGTTACAGCATTTTACCACTTGAGGAGATAAATAACTGAATAGTTTGGAGCTTGGGCTTTGTGGTCACGCAAACCAGGCTTTGAAGCTGGCTCCAGAGCCTCCTCTCCAACCTAGTCTCCTCCCCACTCTCCACCCCTCAACTCATTGCATTCTAGACCCTCTGGCCTTCTGGCTGCTCTTGTGTGTTCCCAAAACATGCCTAACTCAGGGCATTGGCATCTGCTATTCATTATGCCTTGAATATTCTCCCTCACAACCAGTTCCCTTATCCCATTGTGACGTCTACTCAAATACTGCTCCTTCTGAAAGGCCTTCCCTGGCAACTTTATCAAAAATTACATCCCCTGGTACCCTTTCCATTTTTCTTGCTTTATATTGTAAAGCACTGACATTGTATTGCCTAGTGATATATATTATTTGCCTCTTTCTCCTACTAAAATGTAAACTTTAGGAAGGTAGGAATTTTTATTGGAAATTTTCATGTCCTCAGCCCTTAGAACAGTGTCTGACACATAATAAATTCATATTAAATATTGGGTTGAGTAAATAAATGAACTTGTGACAGCGTAGAAGTTTCCTGACCTGTTCTAATGAAAAGAATATTGCATTTAAAAGTTAGGAGATCTGAATGCTCGTTCTAGTTCTGCTAGTTAAATCATGATATTGGGCCATTTATTTGACTTTCTCTAGCTTTTGTTTTCTCATTTGCAAACTAAGAATTGATGAAATCTGGAGTTTTCAAATTCTGCATAATACAGAGCCTGTATGGAGGAACTCGGTCGGACAAAGGGGATGTTTATGAGTTGGACTTCAGAGCACAGTTCCTACTTCAGCTAAAGATTTTCTGTTCCTACTATTTTATGTATTGGCTCCCATAGAAGCTAGTGTTAGTGTTTGAAGAGCACATTTCATGGCTAAGGGAAAACAAAACATAATGTAGCCCTGATTTGTTTGCTTGTTGTTTGCTGGCTTACTTGGAATGGTTATCTCTGCTTGGTCAACAAATTCATAATGATTCAATGTGATAAACCAAAACCTAACTGTAAATATGATTGTCAAGACAGTCTTACAATTGACAGAGATTGATCTGGGACCACTTCCTGTGTCTTTGAAGTTATTACCTTTGTGTTTGTGATATGTGCTGCTTGGAAATTTAGAAGTAGAAGAAAATCATTTTAAATAATAATTGAAGACTTAATACCAGTTTTGTTTTGGGGTTCTCAGGACCAAGTGGGAAACAAGTGAAAGTGATGAATTAGATGGAGTGTTATTTCACACACATACATTAACTATTTTTAATTCCCATTAATTATTCTTGACATTCTAAATGCGGTAGAGTTTAATCTAGAATCCAGGAAAAAAAGACCACTGATACTATATTTTAATAGCACATGTGTAAATGACATTTTTGAACAGAGATGAAAATTTCAGTGCCAGCTCCTTTAGGTTCTCTTCAAACTTTCTATAAAATTTACATTAAAATAACCATCCACCTCTAAATATATGATCTGGATGGCACTCATCTTTAGATTAGATAACTTCAAATAAATGTACTAGACTTGCAGGAGGCAGGTTGAATAACTCCACTGCTCTAAAACACTCCACTGAAGTGTAGATAAAGTGGCTTCGAGTTTGCGTGGTATTGTGGAACTTGGAGGGAATGATTGCTAGCAAGTCATCCTTTTGATCTTTACATAAACACAACCTGGAAACAAACTGTGAACACCTATGGGATCATTCATCTCCCTTAAATCTCATTTAGTCCCACATCCTTAGCCTTCAAGTCCAAGAGTTTCAAACAAGAATTCTTCGGCACTTGTCCAGTTTTTGTATCCAAAGCTTGTGGGGAATGGGGGAAGGGAAAAACTCTAAAAAAAAAAACCAAAACATAGAAATAATTGAGTTTAAGTCTCAGCTGTCCACATCCTAAGGAAATTATAACTCTGGCAGCTCTGTTCTTAGTGATTAGCTAAAACTGACAAAAACGTCACTTTGCTTCCCGCACACTATTCTGACCTAATTTTCTTTCACCGCCTTCATTTTCCATCAACAGATTCTTTGTGACAACATGCACACACAGATGAAGGCTGTTCTGTGTGAGACAGTCCAGAACAATGTGTAGGTTCCTTAGCTTTAGCATATTAATGATTCCTGACAGGGGTACCCTTCCATTCGTCCTCAAAATATGGGCCTTGGGGAGGTAAATTCACTGACAGCCTTTAAAAATAGGTAGTGGGTGGAACTGAAAATAAATAAATAAACCAATGGATAATCTAAGTGGGTTAAAACCCTTCTCCAAAGCAAAGGAGGGACCTGCATCCATCAAACAGTGACATTATAAATCTGTATGCTTTGCAAGGCAGTGACATGAAAAATTAGACTGAACAAGCCACAGATGCACAATTTGTCAGCCTCAAAGGAAAGGTTAATGTAAGTTAAATATTGACATGTCAGCAATAAGGATTACGCCAATTATAAATTTACACCAACACCGGCTGCACTTTAATGACTGTGTGACACTGACAGGTCAACATAGGGTAGAAGAATGACAACTCAGGAGAACATCATAGAAATTAGTACACTTGGACTTTGTAAGATCTCAGGGTTTTTTTCCTCCATTTTATCTAATCTATCTATCTGTCATCTATCTAAAAGAGGTATATTATAAGAAATTGGCTCACGTGATTATGTAGGATGACAAGATTTAGAGGATGAGTCTGCAAGCTGGAGACCCAGGAGAGCTGATGGTGTAGCTTCAGTTCCAAGTCTGAAGGCCTGAGAATGAGGAGAGCAGGTGGTATAGTTTCAGTCTCAGGGCTAACAGGCTGGCAACCCAGGAAGACCTGATGTTTCAGTCAGAGTTCAAAGGCAGGAATAAACACTCATGTCCCATTTCAAAGGCATTCAGACTAAAAGAATTGTCTCTTCCTCAAGGGAAGTTCAGCCTTTTTGTTCTGTTAGGCCTTCATCTGATTGAATGAGTCCCACCCACATTGAGGAGGGCAATCTCTGTTACTCAGTCTACTGATTTAAATGTTAATCTCATCCAAAAACACAATCACAGAAACACCAGAATAATGTTTGACCAAATATCAGGGCACCTGGTAGCCCAGTAAAATAGACACATAAAATTAATTGATACCACTCTCATCTAAATTCTTATGTGAGTAAATACTAGCATCTAACAGTTACTGAACACTTCCTATGTGTTGGGCCCCATGCTGAACATTTTAGATTTAAGCTCCTGTAAAGGACACCATGATCCTATGAAACTATTATCACCGCATTAGTTCCATTTCCCTGATGAGAGATTAAGTAACTTGCCCAAGGTCATAGAGCTGGTAAGTGAAGGGCCCTGGATTGGAAACCTGGATTGGAACCGTGACTCATGGTACTAACCACTGCACTCTGTTGTTGTTGAATGAAGTTCTCACTAATTCATGCTCAAACAATGTAGAAACTTCTATATAACATTGTAAGACATGAAGGATTCATTTTGTAATCATATTTTTCCTGTTTCTGCACATTCTTCCTATGAGGAATTTCAGGGACTACGTGAAAAATACCTATTGAACTGTAACCAAAATTCATCCTTGGAGTTACCCAATAGGAAAAGGAAAATATTAGTGACTCACCAGATAAAAATAAGTCATATCTCCTGAAATTTAATTATGACTATTATTTGAAATGTCTGTTTTTTAAATATGGAACTGGATATATAGTGTGAAATTTTGAAAATTTGGTCCAATTTCAACGGTGGACACTTAACTAAACACTTCTGTGAGACAATCACTGTACATGTCACGTGTATGGTGACCTTTCTTTTTACTGAGGTTGACTGATTTAGGCAAAATCAATATACCTCTTTTAGAAAATAAAATATAAAATTTTGGAATAAAATTATGGCCAATAAGTATTTCCAAGGGGAAGAACTTAAGGAATTTTGGAGAATTTTGAGTTGCTTCAACACAACTGTAAAGTGTAACTTCTCAAGTTTTAGAGAATTCCAGGTAAATCATCCTTTGATTAGGGATAGGATGTACTTAATTTTCTTATTATGTGACCAAAATACACACTAGAAATTGCCTTGTTCTGATAGCCATCCACAAAAACACTGGGATATGTCCTCTAATACTTCACGAAAATTCTGAATGGACATGTTGGAAATAATTGAAACCTTGCTTACATATTAAGTTTCTGTTGGGCACCATCAGTCTTGTTAGGTGCTTTTAATTTATTAATCTGCTTACTATAACTCATATGAAGTTATAACATAAAAAAAGTAAAATTTTTAAGAGCATTACCAACTAACCTATTATTTCAGTTTAGTGCTTCAAATTTTGTGTTTCTATCTTTAGAAAACACTATTATTCAGAGACCTCTTCATACTTAGAGAAACAAAAAATGCATAAACTTATAATTCTTATAAATTTGGTCAAAGCAGTCAGTAAGGATTTTGTAAATGATGTTTTTGCAGAGTAACCTTATTTGTGTATCCCTTCCAAAAGGCTCCATCTTGTAGCCAGACCTCACAAGAATGACATTACTGTCCATTATTATACGACAGGGCTATAAGGTGGTGTTGTTGGGTCTCACTCATAACTTGGACTGGTAGGGAAGAGAAATGAGCCAAGAATAAATGAATGAAATTTACCAAGATATGGACAAGACCAGGGAAGCCAGCCTTTGTATGTAAGGCTTAGTATAGGGCAAGACATCAGACCCTAAGATTACAATGAGTTCCTGTTTTGGCTACATCAGTGCCATTAAATCTCATCTGAAGGTCAGAATATAGAAGCACTTCTAGGCAGGAGTGGGAAATGTGGGCAGTGGAAAGACCTTTGATGTGGTAATGATGTGGCTGGCTATTAAACTCAGGAAACTAGTCTAACATGAGAAAAAAACCTACCACCTCAGATCTTTGTTTCTTATATTATTCTCCAAGGAAAAGAACCAGACCTCATTAGAGAAATAACTGGTCACAAGGCTGGGGTAGAGATTATACAAAATGAGCCTGGAGCATCTTGTGTTGCCAGAAAGTGAGGAAGTACTCAAAGAAACAAAAGAATGAGAGTATGTCAAAGGGACATGGGAACCAAACTGAGAAAGCTCCAGATATCCAAATCAGGAACAATTTGAGCTAAAAAGTAAATGAGGTAATATTAGATTATAATCCAAAGTATAAAGTAAATATACATGCATCCATACTGATGTAAATAAATGATTGAAAACATAAATAAATGGGTGAGCATAGATAAATCCTCCATAAAGAGGAATTCCAAATGGCTTATATAGTTCCTCACCCCCTCAATGAGGTGGACTTAAAACTCCCAACCCCTTGAGTGTGGGCTGCATTTAATGATGCACTTCCAAATATAAAGTATATGAAGAAATAAAAGTGACTTTACAATGGAGAAACTCTACAAACACTGCCTCAGCTAGCTGATCAAGCCAGGTGTTAATAGTAAGTTCCCTTGAAATGAAGTGATGAGAAGAGAACTTCACCTGTGGTCTTCTCCCTAAAACCTGTAAACCCAGTCTAACCATGAGAAAAACATTACACAAATCACAATGAGGTCATTCTACAGAACTCCTGATCAGTACTCCCGAAAACTGTCAATGTCATCAAATCTAGAAAAGGGAAGAAGACATGACAACATATCATAAAGTGGCACCCCGAGAAGGATTCTGGAAAGAAAAATAAATTAGGGCAAAAAAATCGTGTTGTCTTAATAATCTGTGGAGTCTAGTTAACAGTAATATGCTGTTGCTTTGTTAATTGTGACAAATGTACCATTGTACAGTGTTAACGTAAAATATTAACCAGAGGGGAAATTTGCTGAGAAACTATCTGTACTTTGCAACTTTCCTATAAATCTAAACTATTCTAAAATTTTTTTAAAAGTTTATTTAAATTTAAAAAAAGTGGAACCTAGGCTTATAGGAGAAAGAACTGGCATGAACCAAGTATCAAGTTCCCAAGCAATTGGATTCAGTGTCAAATTTTGGCCCAATGGTGAAAGGGAGGCAATGGTACAGTTAACATTGATACTGTGACTTTAAACCAAGATAACACTCTTGTACTCTTGTACATTGTTCATTTATTAACTTATTATCCAAGTTTATTGTTATGACTTATGACTTGAAAGACAACAAAATATGTACCTTGCCTTCAAGAACCATGTAGTTGGTCTAATGGATAAGATACAGAAGAAAAAGTAATGATTAAATTACAGTGAGGGAAGTTCTGTGATATGTACTAAATTAGTATGACAATAACAATAATAACATAATTTACTATATATTGGCATCTTCTTCATGTAGATATATGCATTGGGAGTTGGGGAAATTGGATAGTTAATAGGAATGGGAAAGTCAGGAAAGAGTTCAGAGAAAGCAATCTTTGAGTTTATCTTTTTCCAAGATTAGTGGGACTTAGAGAGGTGAATAAGTCAGAGGTGGCTATACCTAGTAGAGAGAATGGCTTATGCAACAACATAAAAAAATGAATTAGCTAAGTGGACTAGCAGCAGGTGAGAGATATGAAGTAGTGAAGGTTACATAGGTGACAAAACATAGTATTAAGAAGTTCTAGTGGGCCAGCAAGGTAAGTGACTGTGATCAGAGAGGTATGTTTGATTATGAGTGGCTGATCCTCTGCCCTAAGAATAGGTTTTAAGCAAATAGCTCCAGTCACTTGAGAAAGAAAGAGTGTTGAAGCATGATTAGCTCTATTACTAATCGAATAAAGTAAGTGAAAAAAAATTTGACACAAGAAAATTGTTTTCTTATATCAAAATGACAAATATTTAAAGAAAATGTTAAAGGACAGTGGTGGTAAGTGGAAAGGAAGGACATGCTCACAACAACTATTATGAGAATAAATTAGTGTGACCTTTCTGAAGAGTGTTTGGTAGTGTGAATCCTAAAACTTAAAAGTAGTTTGACCTACAAACTTACTTTTATTGTGAGAAAATAAATTTCTGTTGTTTAAGACAATCAGTCTATGGTATTTTGTTAACAGCAGTCCAAGCTAATACAGAGATCATTCATTAATTCAATAAAGCATTCATGATATATTGCTAAAAGGACAAAAGCAGTTAACTAAAAATTGCAATGCAAGGTAAACTGAATTTTGAAAAATAAGTATTCTCTTGTGGCATAAAATTTTTAAAGAGAATACTTGAAAATGTTAAACAATGCTTCTCTCTTATGTTGAAATTATTGGTTTTACTTGTTTTACTGTTTTCCTTTTTATATCATTTCATTTTTATTAATAATAATCAAAAATTACTTTTTGTCAAATAAAAAGTAATAATAGATAGTTGAGGGTGAGTGGGTAAAAGTTATTTTGAAATGTAAACAAGGAAATGTCAAAGTTCTGGTTCTATAAAATGGGGCACTGGGGTGGAATGCAATGTCCAGAAGTCAGCTGTGGAGTCATATGCTTTCAATTGGAGTGAAAGTAAAGGAAATGAGGAGGGAGGAGTGACGTCAACAACACAGCAGAGTGCACTGTCCCTTTGTCTCTCCCCCTCTGAATTACAACTAAATGGATATTCAGTGACCAATGGAGGCTACCAACACAACACAACAGGATGCCTAAATGACCCATGCACCTGTACATCTGAAGTTGGAGGGACTGGATCTGAAGGATCCCTAGGAAGCAGTGAAGACAGGTGAGTGCACCCCTCTCCCGCCCTGGCAGCAGCAAGCAAGTTCACGCAGTCTCCCACAGCAGCTGTCTCTAAGAGGAGGTAGAGACAACCCAGCTTGCACATGAATGCTATCCAAGCCTATGGGAGCACCCACCATGCTGCAGAAGCCCCACCAGTGGCAATGCTTTCCACCAAGTGGCTGTAGCCTGGGTTCCACAAAGGAGTCCTGTCCAACAACCACAGTGGCTAGCATAACTGTAAGAGGAGGTGGGGGCAACCCTGCATATGTGTGAACACTATCAGGATCTGCAAGAGCACCCACCATACTGTGGCACCTCTGCTAGTGGGAATGCTCCCCACCATGCAGTACCAACCCATGCCTGTGCAACCCTCCCAATGAGCACAGAAGCATAGAGGCCCCACTCCCATGAGAGCTACCTGCTGAGCCACGGTGGCCAGCCCATGCAAAAACAGAGCAGTTCTACCCAAACAACTTCCAGCAGACAGGGTGGGACTTGAAACACAGTTCCTGCTTCCCCTCAGTGGTGGCAGGTGGAATCTGTGACCTGATACTACCCAAAATGTGCCAGCAAAGGTTCAGCTCATCAAACACCATGAAAAACTACAGTAACACTTCAGAGCAGAAGGAAAATGACAAGACTCTAGAAACCAATCCTAAACTCAGAAATTTACAATCTAAATGACAAAGAATTCAAATAGTTGTCATAAAGAAACTCAACAAGTTACAAGAAAATGCAGAAAGACAGTTCAATGAGCTCAGGAATAAAATTTCTGAGCAAAAGGGATACTTCACTGAAGAGATTGAAATTCTAAAGAAAAAAACAAGATAGAAATTCTGGATACGAGGAATACAACTAACAAGATAAAAAATAATCTAGAATCCTTAAAAAGTAGAGCAGATGTTATGGAGGATACAATTAGTGATTTACAGCATGGAAATATAGAAATGCTTCAGGTGGAGGAGGATAGAGATCTAAGGTTAAAAAAAATTAAGAAATTCTTCGAGAAATATCTGACTCAATTAGGAAAAGTAACATAAAGATAATAGGTATTCTAGAGGGAGAAGTGAGAGAGAAAGGAGCAGAGGGCTTGTTCAAAGAAATAATAGCCAAGGGACTGGCCACATGGCCACATGGTTAAGTTCACACACTCTGCTTCTGCAGTCTGGGGTTCACCAGTTCAGATCCTGGGTGCAGACTTACATACCGTTCTTCAAGTCATGCTGTAGCAGCATCCCATATAGAAGAACTAGAATGACCTACAACTAGGATATACAACTATGTACTGGAGCTTTGGGGAAGAAAAATACAAAGAAATAATAGCTGAGAACTTCCCAAACTTGGAGAAGAAACTGGACCTACAAGTACATGACGTCAATAAAATTCTAATTACATAAGTGTAAAAAGACCTTCTCCAAGTCATATATAGTAAAACTGGCAAAAGTCAATGACAAAGAAAAAATATTAAGGGCAGCAGGCAGTGGAAAATAATCTACTAAGGAACCCCTCTCTGACTTTCAGTGGATTTTTCAGCAGAATCCTTACAGCCTAAGAGAGAATGGAATGATATATTTAAGATACAGAGAGACAAAAACTTTCAGCCAAAAATATTCTATCCAGTGAAACTATCTTTTAGATAAGATGGAGAAATAAGAACTTTCCCAGAAAAACAAAAGCTGAGGGAGTTCATCACCACTAGACCCCTGTTACAAGAAATGATGGAGGACATCAACCTGAAAGAAAAGGGCCAAGTCTTAAAAAATTTTGAGTAACAAGAAAAATAGACAAAAATCAGAAAATTGTAGCTCTCTATCAGAACAGGTCAGTGAAAACTTAATTATAACATAAAGATAAGGGGAAGGAAAACATCAAAAATAACTATAAACACTCCCAATTAGTCACAAACTCACAACACAAAAGAGAATAATCTACGACAGCAATAAATCAGAAGGGGAAGAGGAAAGAGATGGAACCTACTTAGGGTAATGGAGATAAGAGGTTGTCAGAAAATGGAGTATCTCATCTCTGAGATATTTCATACAAACATCATGGTAAACACTAAAAAAATCAGAGCAGAACCACAATTCATAAATGAAGAGAAAGTGACAAAATCATCACAGAAAACCACCAAATTGAAATGGCAGTCAGAAATGGAAGGAAAGAGAAACAATGGACATATAGAACAACTGGAAAATAAGAAATAAAATGGCAGTATTAAGCCCTTATATATCAATAATCACTCTAAAGTTAAATGAACTGAATTCTCCAATAAAAAGACACAGATGTCCTGGATGGATTAACAAACAAAACCAGCAATATGCTGCCTCCAGGAAACGCATCTCAGCTCTAAAGACAAACATAGGCTCAGAGTGAAGGTATAGAAGATGATACTTGAAGCAAATGGCAAACAAAAGAAAGCAGATGTTGCCATACTTACTTCACAAAAAGCAGAATTTAAGATAAAATGTCAATGAGAGGCAAAGAGGGGCAGTATATAATGATAAAAGGGACATTCCACAAAGAGGACACAACACTTATGAATATTTATGGACCTAACACAGGAGCACCAAATTATATAAAGCAACTATTAACAGACCTAAAGGGAGAAATTAACAACACCACAAAATAGTAGGGGACCTCAACACTTCACTAACATCAATGCATAAATCACGCAGACAGAAAGCCAACAGGGAAATAGTGGATTTGAATGAAACATTACATCAGATGGACTTTATATATGTATATATATATGTATGTAGAACATTCCATCCAAAAACAGCAGAATGCACATTCTTCTCAAGTGCACATGAAACATTCTCAAAAGTAGACCATATGTTGGGAAACAAGCTAAGCCTCAATAAATAGAAAAAGATTGAAATCATATCAAGTATCACTTCTGACTATAATTCTATGAAACTAGAGATCAATTACAAGAAAAAAGCTGGGAAAGTAACAAATATGTGGAGAATAAACAACATGCTGTTGAACAATCATTGGATTGATGAAGAAAGCAAAGGAGAAATCAAAGAAATACCTGGAGACAAATGAAAATGAAAGTACAACAAACTAACTCTTATGGGAAACAACAAAAGCAATGATATGACAGAAATTTATAGCAATACAGGCCCACCTCAATAAACAAGAAAAATCTCTTTTAAGTAACCTTAAACTACACCTAACAGAACTAGAAAAGGAAGAACAGACAAAGCCCAAAGTCAGCAGGAGAGAAATAACAAAAATTAGAGCTGAAATAAATGAAATAGAGACTGAAAAAATCAGTAGAACGGATCAATGAAATTAAAAGCTGGTTCATTGAGAAGATAAACAAAATTAAAACCCCCTGGCCAGACTCATTAAGAAAAAAACAGAGAGGGTTCAAATAAAATTGTAAGTGGAAGAGGTGAAATTACAACTGATACCACAGAAATATAAAGGATTATAAAAGAATACTGTTAAAAACAATAAGTCAACAAATTGGATAACCTAGAAGAAACAGATAAATTTTTAGATTAGTACAACCTCCAAAAACTGAATCAGGAAGAAATAGAGAATCTCAATAAATCAATCACAAGTAAAGAAATTGAAACAGTAATCAAAAATCTCCCCAAAAACAGAAGCCCAGGACCAAATGGCTTTTCTGGAGAATTCTACCAAACATTCAAAGAAAACTTAATACCGCTCGTTCTCAAACCTTTCCAAAAACTTGAAGAAGACATAAGGCTTCCTAACTCATTCTACGAGGCCAATATCACCCTGATACCAAAACCAGACAAGGACAACACAAAGAGGAAAATTACAGGCGAATATCACTGATGAACATAGGTACAAAGATCCTCAATAAAATGTTGGCAAATCAAATACAGCAATACACTGAAAGGATCATACACTATGTCCAAGTGGGATTTATACAAGGGATGCAGGGATGGTTCAACATCTGCAAATCAATCAATGTGATACACCACATTAACAAAATGAGGAATAAAAATCACATGATCATCTCAATAGATGCAGATAAAGCATTTGACAAGACACAACATCCATTTATGATAAAAAAAAAACTCTCAATAAAATAGTTATAGAAAGAAAGCACCTCAACATAATAAAGGTCATATATGACAAACTGACAGCCAACATCATACTTAATGGGGAAAAACTGAAAGCCATCCCTCTGAGAACAGGAACAAGACAAGGGTGCCCACTCTCACCACTCCTATTCAGCATACTACTGCAGGTTTTGGCCACAGCAATTAGGCAAGAAAAAGAAATAAAAGGTATCTAAATTGGAAAGGAAGAAGTGAAAATCTCACTGTGCGCAGATGATATGATTCTATATATATAAAACTCTAAATTATCTACCAGAAAACTATTAGAAATAATCAGTGTGTATTAGAATTACTGTATTAGAATAATACAGTGTGGTTTCAAGGTAAAAAATTAGCTTTAAAAAATCAGTTGCATTTCTATACACTAATAACGAAGTAGAAAAAAGAATTCAAGAATACAATCCTATTTACAATTGCAACAAAAAGGATAAAATATCTAGGAATAAATCTAACAAAGGAGGTAAAAGTCCTATACACTGAAAACTGTAAGATATTAGTGAAAGAAATCAAAGAAGATACAAAGAAATGGAAAGGCATTCCGTGCATAAGGATTGGAAGAATAAATATAGTTAAGATGTCCATATTACCAAAAGCAACCTACAGATTCAGTACAATCCCTGTCAGAATCCCAAAGACATTCTTCACAGAAATAAAACAAAGACTCCTAAAATTTATATGGAACAACAAAAGATTTCAAATAGCCAAAGCAATCCTGAGAAAAAACAACAACGCTGGAGGCATCACAATCCCTGACTTCAAAATATACTACAAAGCTATAGTAATCAAAACGGCATGGTACTGGCATGAAAACAGACACACAGATCAATGGAACAGAATTGAAACCACACATCGATGGACAGCTAATCTTCCACAAATGAGCCAAGAACATACAAGGGAGAATGGAAAGCCTTTTCTATAAGTAGTGTTGGGAAAACTGAACAGCTACAAGCAAAAGAATGAAAGCAGACCATCATCTTACACAATACACGAAAATTACCTCAAAATGGATTAAAGACTTGAATGTAAGATTTGAAACCATAAAACTCCTACAAGAAAACAGAGGCAGTGCACTCTCTGACATAGGTCATAGCAGCATCTTTTTGAATGGCATGTCGACTCATGCAAGAGAAACAGAAGAAAAATTTAAAAAATGGGACTACATCAGACTAAACAGCTTCTGCAAGCCAAAGGAAACCATGAACAAAATGAAAAGACAACTCACCAATTGGGAGAAAATATATGCAAGTCATATATCTGACAAGGGTTAATTTCCAAAATATACAAAGAATTCGTATGAGTGAACAACAAAAAAACAAACAACCTGATCAAAAGACTAGTAGAGGATATGAACAGACATTTTTCCGAAGAAGATATACAGATGGCCAACAGAGACACATGTAAAGATGTTAGACATCACTAATTATTAGGGAAATGCAAATCAAAACTACAATGAGATATCATCTTGCACTTGTCAGAATGGCTATAATTACCAAGACAAAAAATAACAAAACGTTTGAGAGGATGTGGAGAGAAGGGAACACTCATACACCGTTGGCGGGAATGCAAATTGATGCAGCCACTGTGGAAAACAGCATGGAGATTTCCCAAAGAATTAAAAATAGGAATAACATATGATCCAGCTCTCCCACTACTGATTATTTGTCCAAAGAGCTTGAAATCAACAATCCAAAGAGATTTATGCACCCCTGTGTTCATTGCAGCACTATTCACAATAGCCAAGATGTGGAAACAACCCAAGTGTCCATCAAATGATGAATGAATAAAGACGATGTAGTATATATATGCAATGGAATACTACTCAGTCATACAAAAAGATAAAATCGTCCCATTTGTAACAACACGGTTGGACCCTGAGGGTATGATGTTAAGAGAAATAAGCCAGACAAAGACAAACACTATATGATTTCACTCATACGTAGACGATAAACGAACACATGGATAAAGATAGCAGATTAGTGGCTAACAGGGGTGGGGGTGAAGGAAAGGGGTAAACGGCACATATGTATGGTGATAGATAAAAATTAGACTACTGGTGGTGAGAACAATAGAGTCTATACCGAAACTGACAAATAATAATGTACATCTGAAATTATACAGTGTTATAAACCATTATGACCTCAATAAAATAATTGGAAAAAAAGTGAGAGAATGAGGGAACCAGGGGATGTAATTATCTCCCAGGTATAGTAGGATGATATCTTACTAGGATTCCCTTCAGTCCGGAAGAGGTCACGCCCAGAGTGAAGCAGTTTATGTCATTCTTGCCTTGGTCAAGATTGGCTCAGGGGTTAAAACTCCCACTGAGCATGAAAATGGGAATATCAGGGGGTCAGGCCATGAGACCCCTGTGTGTAGGAGGGGAATGGTTGGGGCACTAAGAAGGACATTGGCAGAGCCAATGGAACATTGCCAGGCAGCCTTTGAGTTTACATGAATGAAGCCAAATAAATATAAAGGTGATAGATTTAAGAATCATATTAGAACAAGAAAGAGATTGAAACAAATGAAAACAAATATGAGCCATCAAAGGAAAAATGAAATTGTCAGTTAAAGTGGATTAGGAAACTCAGGGTTGAGAAATGAAAATGCCAATGATTAATAAGCCTTCCAGGATCTATCTGTCTATCTATCTATCTATCTATCTATCTATCTATCTATCTATCTGTGTGTGTGTGTGTGTGTATATCTATCTATCTATCTTAAATTAAATCTACACAATCAACAAATATTATCTTTTGCCTAGTGTCTTGTGGGAAATAATAAATAGGACAAAGACTCAAATATAAAGAGTTCTGTTTAGTACTCAATGGAACCCACATGCACCAAATGCTACCTACATGATTTTGGTTGTATTCAGTTCCATTTAATTTCTATTTTAATTGGAAAAGGTGCACTGGAGAACAAAAAAGATGATAAGCCATCACAGAAGTTATTAATTCCAGGAGTAAGGAAGATAATGTTTGTATTTGCCAGAGAAGAGGCAATTAAAGTGAGATTATGATTGAAGGGGATAAGAGGCAAGGCATACAAAGTAGAGGCACGAAAATGTTCAATGGAATAATAGCAAAAGAAGGCACGTGGCATTGTGATTGTTTATGATAAAACTTTCCAGAAATGTAATGCTCTGTCATATAATTTGTCCTATATGATGGTAGTATTCACATTAATAAATGATGGTATGATAAAAACGTTGTGACATTAGACACACTGATCAACTTGTTATAAGCTTTAATCTGTAGAGGCATGAAGAATAAGAAGTCTGGTGTTACAATAGTAGTGATATTAATAAAAATTATAACAACTACAAGAGTAATGATAATTATTAATATCCTTTACAATTCACCAAAAACCTACACTACATCATTTTATCACTTCGGTTTTGAGTTTGTAGTTGTATTTAAAAGGCTTTTTTGAATTATAAATGAGCTTTTGAGAATATGCTACTAAGGGACACTTTGATCCTTTTAAGATTTTACTGCAAGTACGGAATCTAAGTATCGTGTTAAATATTCTGTTTGATGGCCTGAATGACTCATCCACAGGAGTGGATGGAAACTGTATTCTCTGGCTTTATCCAATTCAAGTGTCAGAAAATGAACTACATCTTTAAGTAAAAAGGAAATTTATTGTCTCATATATCAGGGAAGGACAGATGGGGATTCTTGGGCTCAAATATGTTATACGAGCTGAGTTTCTTTTTTATCTCTATTTGGCTTGTTTCTCAGAAAGGTTCTTGCCACTTGGTAACAATGTTGACCACCAAAAGCTTTTTATTCTCGCATTTTTGCAAACCCATTAGAAAGGGGACCTTTCTCCTCATCTCCATACACCAACAAGATTGCGTAAATCTGGTGGAGAGAAACACTGCTTCATTGGCCAGCCTGCATCATTTCCCTATCCTAATCTAAAGCTAGTGACAGCATTGTGTCATTAATAGCCCCCCTGGGACCACATGGAGTCATGGAAAATTTCTTGAAGAAACTTGAACATGGAGGATGGGAAAGTATTCAGTGCACATGTGCAAAACGTCAACTATATTCTGCTACTGTAGCAAAGGTATGTCTCTAAGGAAATATGCTTTCTTTTTATGCCACTTTGACGTTTTGCTATTTGGTGCTATTTACATCTAACAACTCTCATAAGTTCCTACCTTAGTCTTCTTAGATTTACAATGTCAGCTTTTCAGCGATACAACATCTTCAATTTATATTCACACACACACATCATATAAAATTTTCCCAGAATAAAAACAATGCTGGATTTCTTGATGGTAACACTAAAAGAGAAAAATTAAGCAGTGCTTTAAAAAAAATCTGAGAGATAATAATTTCCAACTTATAAACCTATAACTAGCCAAATTAGCAATCGAGTGTATATATACAATAAGGATACATTCATATCAGAATTCATTTTAGGGAAGCTACTAGAGAATGTGCTTCAGCAAAATGAAAGTGAAAACCACGAAAGAGCAAGAAACAGGATCTGCGAAACAGACTATCCAATCCAGGAGAGAGGCAAGGAAAATTGCTGGATGCTGTGAACAAAGAACTGTGATAGAGCTCTATAAAGAGCAAGAAGTTGAAAGGAGGCAGAAAAAACAAAAGCAAGAATCCAGAAAAGATGCTACTAAAAAGTAAAATAAATTGATATATTATTGAACGTCTTTGAAAGCTGAAAAATGTTAGTTTTATTTCGAAAGTTTGGAAATAAGAGTATGGAAAAAAAAAGTACTAACTCCAGGAATGAGAAAATATTGCACAATAATGGAAATATAATTATAGTATACTATGTGGGACAAATCTGAGCAGTATTTGTCATTAAAATGAAAAAGCAAATTTTTATTTTATAAATAATGATGCTGTAAAAATTCAGTGGTTTGCAAAATTTGTCCCAGACGACCAGTGTCAGGATGACCTGAGAAATTGTTAGAAATGCAACTTCTTGGGTCTCACCTCAGAACTACTGAGTCAGAAACTCTGAGAAAGAGGCCCAGCAATCTGTGTTTCATAAAGCTTTCCAGCTGATTCTGATGCATGCTAATATTTGAAAACCACTGCTCTAATTACATTAGAAGGGTATGAATGTAAGTCTTAAAGAAAAAGATTATGAAAGCTAAACACTCATCATCCAGAGTAGAATGTTAACGGAAAATGGAGGGGCTAGCCCAGTGGCGCAGTGGTTAGAGGAAGATGGGCACAGATGTCAGCTCAGGGTCAGTCTTCCTCAGCAAACAGAGGAGGATTGGCAGTAGTTAGCTCAGGGCTAATCTTCCTCAAAAAAAAAAGAAAAAAAAGAAAATGGAATTAGCAGAACAGTAATGTAAGAATATTTTTAAGAAATATAAATATAAATAACAGATGGAACAGGTAAACTCACTAAAGTGTTTTCTTTTAGGGACCACGAATTAGGAGCAGAAAGTACAGGACAAGGAACTGTTATTTTTTCTTTCAAACAGTTTTAGTGGTACTTGAGTCTTTAAATTGTGTAAACATAATTTAATAAAAACAAAAATTAATTGATAAGTGATAAATGAAAATTGGCAAAAGCATAGATTTTTCAAGAAAAATAGAAGAAACCATATATATTTGTGGAAGTAATATCCTCATATAATGGGCAAAATGTACTGGTGTCCCTTTGCATTATTTGCCTGGCCCTAGAGGCAATTGAATTTACTACTTATGTACATATTTTCTGAAAATCAGGTGTCATAGCTAGAGACTGGATGACCGTCTCAGAATAATTGTGTTAAAATATTGAAGACCTTACCAAGGAAGGTGACAGAGACTATAAAGAAGTTGTGCAATCAAAGTTGTAAAAGAAGAAATTACTAAACGTTATGGCCAATTGTTATGGAGGAGAAGAAAAAAATTGAAGTCAAAGTGTATCTGTGAAACTGGAGTGTGGGAACTGGAGGAATGACAGCCCTGGAATTTGGAAGCAGAAGGTCAGGAAGATGATTGAACCTCCTAGAGCTTCCAGATACAAATAACCCAAAAGCAAATGAACACTCAGACTGCAGTGTAGAAAGAATTACAAAAATGGGGCTATGGAGTTGTCAATTCTCTATCTCAGCAGTAGAAGTTAAAACTATGGCCTCAATCAATTGAGAAAGGAGGGCAGAACTTTCTTGAGTCTCTTGATATTATCGACATGGTAGGTTTTTTATTTTCCTTTTCAGACTGTGACAGTTCAATAAATGTTGTTGGTGATGACCTATTCCTTTCCTAGTGTGAGAGCTGTGTAATGTCTGGTAATATAAAACTAACAGGAAATGGTGATTTTTATTTTCAAGAGTGCTTGATGGATAACTAAACAGAATGTCTAAATATACATGCAAATGAATTGATTAACCACTCTCACTTTGCACATGACCTATGTTTTGTAGTCAGCTTCACATAGACTTTTTTGATTTATCAGAAGATTTAACTGTGTACAGTATTTGAGTTTACATAGAGTAGGGTACATTTTAATGAAAATAATTTATCATCTTCAGGACTTAGCCAATACCTGTCTAAGTCAAGCCTGTCACTCTCTTTCAGGGTTAAGTATATTGCAATGGGGTTATATCAACTCTTAGAACAAGGACTTTGGGTTTTGAACTCAGCATTTAGAAAATATCAGAAACTCAATATAACTTTGTTTGTAATGATAATGATGACTCAATCTTAAAAATAACCATTATTCATAAGCTTTTGTAACTCAAGCCCAACAATAATAATGATAATGATGATAAAAATCATTTATTGAGCACCTACTATGCAGCAGGTTCTATATTAGGAGTTTTTATACCCTTGCTTTAATTTTTTTTAACTCATCTAGGTTTCTCTATTTTCTAGACATGAAACTTGAAGCTGTGAGACCATGTAAGAGTGACTATATGAAAATGTGGTCATATGACAGTTATTATGGGAGCATAAAACTCTTACCTAAATTTTCTCTCTCCAGATTTATTATTTTTCTCCACACTCTGAAACAAAAGAGGGATCAACAAAGAATATAAATGGATCTCATGTTTATCTGTCTTTAAATCTCACATCTCTTGTGGAAATGCTATAGTATATGACAAAAGAATTAACAAAATTGGACAACTTTATTCAGATACTGCATAAAATTTTCATAATGTTGAATAATTGATAAATGAATGGATGACTCAAAAAGTATTTATTGGCGTGTACTAAAATCCTGACATAGATTAATGCAAATAGAAGAGCTAAACATAACAGCTGTCATCTATTGTGTATCATTTTACACATGATGAAACAAAGGGTAAGAGAAATTAAATCCAGAGAATAAATAACTGTGGGAATGTGGAGGATGCAGAGGAGTGAACCCTGGTGTAGCAAACTTCAAAGCTTCATTTGAAACTTCAAACTTCAAACTTCATTCTTTTGATACCACATTGTGCTGCGTCAAAAATAGAAGACAATGCTCTCTGTCAAATTAGGGAGACAAGACTAGCATCCCAGTTTAAAGTTACATTATGCAATGCAAAATAGAGTGTTGGAGCAATTAAGAAATAAGGGACTGTGTAACCACTATTGGTTAAGTACCTACTGAATCCCATGTGCTGTATATAGTATTTTACATAATATTTTATTTAATCTTCGACATAATTTTAAACGTTAGATATTATTTACAGTATATTGTTATACAAATAGGCTTCAGAAATTACAATGGCTCAGAAAGATTGGAAGTTTTCTTCTTGCTCACGCAATATTTTTAGGTTAGTAAACAATGATGCAGGGCAGCTGTCTTCTATGCAGTCATTCTGGGACCCAAGAACAGAGGGTTTCCTTCTTCAACATATGGCTTTCATGATCACTCTTGGGGCCTCCTCCATTACATCCAGCTAGAGGAGGAAAAACCCTGGAGAAGAGTCATGTGGAAGGTTTTTATAGACAAACATGGAAATGGTGCTCACAACTTCAGCTCACATGCCAGTGGCTGGAAGGTCATAGCTGTACCTAATGATAAGGAATGCAGGAAGGGTAGTCTTGGCAGGGCAGCCACGTCTCAGGGGCAAGTTCCATTGTGGAAAGGGAAGCATGAATTTTTGGGGACGGCTAGTCATCTCTGGGACAGATGAGTATAAGTGACTCCATTGTTCATATAAGGAAACTAAGGCTAAAAAACATTAAATAACTTGCCCAAGGAGTCAAGGTTTTCAATGTGTTAGCTCATAGGCAAACATCACTGGCACTCAGCAAACTGTGGCTCACATGGCAAATCTGGCATGTCACTTGTTTTTATTGATAAAGATTTATTGGAACAAAGCCACATCCATTTATTAATGTATTCTCTGTGACTGTTTTCACGCCACAATGGCAGAGTTAAGTAGTTGTGACAAAAGACCATATGGCCTTCAAAGCATCAAATATTTTTATCTAGCCCTTTACAGAAAAATTTTACTGACTGTATTAATTTCCTATTGTTTTTGTAACAAATTGCCACAAACTTAATGACGTAAAGCAACGTAAATTTATTATTTTACAGAACTTTTATAGTTCTGGAGGTCAAAAGTCACAAATGAGTCTTCCTAGTCTAAAGTCAAGGTGTTAGTGGGGACTTTAGGGCAGAATCAGTTTCCTTGCCTTTTTCAGCTTCTAGAAGTCACCCACATTTCTTGGCGTGTGGGCCCCTTCCATCTTCAAGAACAGCTGGTTGAGTCTTTCTCATGCTGCTTCATTCTAACACTGACTCTTCTGCCTCTTCTTCTATATTTAAGAACACTTGTGATTATATTGGGCTTACCTAGATAACCCAGGATAATCTCCCTATCCTGAAGTCAGCTGATTAGCAACCTTAATTTCATGTGAAACCTTAATTTCCTTTTGCCATGTCATCAAAAATATTCACAGGCTCATGGGTTAGGATATGAACATCTTTGGAAGGTCATTGTTCTGCCTATTCTACTGACCTCTACTCTAGACTCTAAGTAATCTCTTCTTTTCATTCCTCCACCTTATTTCCCTGAAGGAGAAGTAAGGCTTTGCCACAGTCAAAAGAAAAATGAATCAGAGCTTGGAAGGATGTGTAAAATATGGATGGGTAGAAGGGATGAAGAAAAGTACTCAAGTGGGAAAATATTTCAAGAAATTGCAAGGAAAAGTTACTGAGTCAAAATAAGTATGGCATGGAATGGACGAGAGTCCAGGGATCTTCTCAAAAGGAATACACAAAGACGCTGGAAATTGGACTAATTGGGTAGACTCAGATTACGGAGGGCTTTGAAAAGACAGAAAAATATCATTCCTTATAGCAAGGTTACCAAAGAGAATCTTAATCTAGTTTAGGGAAAGAATTTAGAGCATAAAATGTAAAATAATTCACCCTTTTGTTTTTCAAATTTGGAAATGCTAATAATAATAGGTATTATCTATTGAACATCTATCCTGAATATAGCCCATTACAGACATTAGTCTACAAAGAAGTTACTAGTGTTCTCAAGCTATACATAAGGGTACTGAGACCCAAAGCAGCTCCTTTTAAGTTCAAGGAAGCAAAACTAGTAAATATGGGACCTAAGCTTTCTACCCCAAAGTGTCTGATATCATGTATTTATACTGTGTATTCAGGGTAATATTGAGAATTTCCATCTGTTTTCTTAATTTCTTGGAGCCTGGAATGTAGATTTATTGTGTAGATCTGCATCAAACATAGCTGGAAATACTTATGCATAACTGATACCTATGATTTGATTTTTCTCTTACTTGGCTGATAGGCAAGATTCAATAATAAATAACCTATGTGATTAAAAATATGGGCATTTTAAAAATGCCTGTTTGAATCAATTTGCAAAGCACCATTTGAGGATTGGTTCTATGGGTCTACAATGCTCTTTTTTTATTTTGAATTGCAAGTGACCTACCAGCATTTCTTCAGGTCAATGTGAAATTCCTCCAACTGTCCTAAATACAGAAAAGAATAAATTGCATTTTCAGTACCATGGAAATAATTATATTTTCAAGGTCACCATCAATCATCATAAACTCAGTACCTTCCTCTTGGGAGAAGAATGATTCAAATCCCTGATGTATTGCTTTTGTCATTTTGAAAAGAATATATCCAGTGATACAGCGAGTTATGAAACAATCTGCATGATAGAGATTCATTGTATTCTCTTGAGTCTTCAATTTTTGCTCCATAAAATAATATAATGATGATAATAATATTGATATGTAAAATTATTATTTTTGTGGTACTTCTTTATATTCAGTGTCTTGTTTAGTTCTGACAATAGTCCTCTGAGTCAGGACAATTATGATAATAATTTCTATGATATAGATGTAGATTGTCAAGGAGGTTTAGAACATTTTCCAAGGTCATACAATTAGGTAGAAGAGCTGGAAATCAAACCCAAAGCCCTTAAGGGAGGAGAATCCAGATAGCCCTTGTGTAGGCTTTTAGAAGTTATGTAAACAAAGCAAGTCCTTTCTTCTCACTAATCTGTGAACATAACTGATCAAAATACAACAGTTAATTTAACTAATTTTGATTTCAGTGCTCCTAGCTTCTGGGTTTATCTGCCTATCTTCAAGTACTCCTACACCTTTGATGCAAATGCTGGCCATGTTTTCTTCTGTTTTGGCTACAGCAGAAAACTACAGGATGGATTTCTCATTTAATTTTCAATAAGGCACTGACCTCCCTCTCTATCTCAGTCCCTATTTCACTTAGCATTGTTGTTTCTTCTCACTGATTCTGGTTGTTAATTTAGTATTTCTTCATGCTCTTCTTTTCTGTTTGAGTCCATTTGAGCCTCAGTGGTGGCCAAAACCTATGTCTTTGATGGCCTAGTTGAAGTTTGTATAAACATTTTCCTACTTTGATCTGAGAAAGATTGGAATCTGAGCAAGGAAGAGTGAGAATGAAGGATAATTAAAAATGTGTACAAATGGACAAACGATGAGGATTTGTTTTCTTGAAATGGAGAGGAAAAGCAACAACTTAGAGAGGCTGACATAACCCAGGAAAACAAAAGGGCCTAGGATGTGGGGAGAGCCAGAACCAGAGGCCGGTAGGTTGCAAATGTTCTGAGTTGTTGGGTCCATTGGTCCAAGCTAACTTGAGGCCAGAAAGAGATTTTGTTTGTGAAAGAATATAAAATATATGCATTAGTAATAACTAGGCTCAACAGTGTTCCCCTGGGTCAGCTTGTGATCTTCAGCACACCCGTCCCTTCTTGAACATCCTGTGAATCAGAAAGCGCTGGAGTGAGTCAGTGACTTAGGGCTGTTTTGGATAGAAGGCACCTTGCTCAAACTGACAACAAAATCAGATACAGGTTTTCACTAATATAACAAAACATATAAATGACATGTTTGCTTAAGACATAGCTAAATCCAAGTACTCAAAAAAGGTTGTTGGTAATCTATTGGTCTTCATCCTTCGGGTCTGCTTTGCTCTGTGTCGGCTTCATTCTCAAGACGGAAATTGCATCCTGGTGAGTACTCTATGGTTATTTTCCACTCCACCTAGCAATTCCAGTGTAACAAAAGATTCTCTTTCCCAGAAGATCTGGCAAAGCCTTGGGATCCAGGTTCACAAACTTGAAGTGGGTCACAATCCATTCATGAATGTATCATCGTGATTTTGATCGGCCTGGTCTAGGGAATGTGCCCATACCTGAAGCCAGAGTGTAGGGCCAGGCTGTGGATTTAAAGTGGGGAGAAATAATTCTCCAAAGAATATTTCAGTGCCATTATTAGAAGAAGCAGAGAGAGATGTTGAACAGGCACAAGACAGTGGATATGCTCTACAGATAACCAGAGATAATAGTTATTGATTGCTTACTTTGTGCTAGTTATTTGTAATTGCTTTACAGAAAATAATTCACTTAATTTTTATAACAATCTCATGTGAAAGGACTATTACTTCTTTTTTACAGGCCACAGCATAGTTTGGTAATTTCTCCCAAGTCACAAATGCAATACTGCCTTGCTCACATGTTCTGAGCATCTCACCATGATTGTGGCCCAGCAACGTGAGACCAGAGAGAATTAGCCAGTGAGAACCCAAATTTCCTATCCAGGGATACACTAAACTGTTGAGCAGCAGAGGTCAGCCCAGGGATTAGGAGACAAGTAAAACACTTTTGGGAAGAAGAGTAAGTATCTGAAAGCTGACTATCATGGGGTGAGAGAGATGTGAGGTGCAACACTTTTTCCTGATATAGTATAAATTAGGATGAACAAGAGGTCTCCTTCTCTTGCTCAAAAGGTATCCATATTTGGACTGGACCAGTGAAGATGGCCACTGAGTCCACACCCTTTTACATGATTCAACCTCATTCCACAGTGTTTTCCTCATTCCTTATGTGATGGAGCTTCTTTCTGTTCCTCCACTCAAAGCTCTTCCTTGCTGCCTGGCTATCACATGGGCTGTGTGCACCTCTTTCCATATATAATTCCCTAGTGAGCTTCTACCCCTTTTTCAGATCTCAGTTGCAATGTCCTTTGGAAGTCCTAAATTAAGTCCACTTGGTCTAAGCTCCCAAAGCTTCTAGTATTTGTCCATCAAAACACGAATCTCATGTTACTCTGAAAACTTGGCTCATGTTTGCCTTTGCTGATACACAAACAGCCTTCTGAGAAATGTCTTTTAGCATCTGGCTGCAGGATTGCAGGTTTTACTTCTAGGATTTCACATTCACTCCCTTTGTCTTCTATTTACAATAAAATTGTTTCATTAGTGACTAAACAGCTATCAAATAAGCCCTCTTCCCCCTACACACACACACACACACACACACAAACACACACACATCTCACCTCCAGTGTTCCTAAGCTAAAAAGGAACAGAATTTTAGGCTCAAGGTCAGGTGGAGCCTTTGCTCTTTCTTCCTGTTTTATCCCTCAGTTTGGAGGGTGTAGCTTTACCACAGTATTCCCAGAAAAGATCCATCCCAACTGCATAGAGCAGCATCTGCTGATTAACTAATACACAGACTAAGCAAGTGCTTAGGGAAAGAACCAAGTAGGGGTAAAAATAAATAAAAGGAAACCGTCATACTTTTAGGGCTTTCCACCTCTAAAGATCTTATTCTGTCCTCCCCACAGAAGACATAAGGAAAAGAACACGGCGGATGGAAAGAAACTAGTGAGCTTTGTGGTCCAGAATGCTCTAGCTCCTGAAAATTACCCACTTTTTTTTCCTGATCAACTTGCTGACTGAGGGAGCTATACCATAAAGTGCAATAAGCCCATAGAAAAGAATGTATAACTTCAATTTACACCTTGAAAAGGATCCAGAGTCCCCTAACACAGAGCTTCAAATATAACATTTTGGGAAAGTGGTGTGGTTTGGCCAAGATTGTGTGGAAGCCCACCTCTAAAAGCCACAAGGAACGCATGTCCAGTCAAAAAATGTTTAGGTTATTAGCTTGCTGGAGCAGGAAATGATTTAGCCCATGGGGACCTAGGTGGGAAGAGAGAATTGGGAGTAGCTTCTTATAGGACTCAAGCTTGTCTTAGAGGGTTGTAAATAGGGTACAGAGAATCAGGGACCATTTGGGGTTCAGAAGTTATCAAAGAGTAAGGGCAATTTAATGACTGGGTATCATAATCTAGGAGGTAGATGGAATAAATTGGGATTCGAATTGCCACACAAACAGAGCGGCAATCACTCAGAGAAAGGCAGTGAATATCAGGAGATGAGGATGGTTAGGCATTTCTGTGGTCATGAGGAGCCTTGTCTATGTTTTACCCAAACGTAATCAGAGTGGCTATAGTGTTTTCCTTGTTTGATCATTATTTATGTTCTATGGGGAACATTACACCCTGGTGTTCACAGGACTATTTTTTCACTTTCTCAGTGGTTCAGATTGGAATAACTAAGTGAGGTTCCTTTCTTCCTGATCTTAAATCTTGTTTCACTAGCCCTTCTCTGACCCCAGGGTCCAATATTACAAATATAATGTGATAACAACACACTTATCAGTACCAGAGGCTTTGGACTGAGGTGGACCAAGCTCAGATAATGCTTTACCCTTGACATACCACTAAGGCCTGAGCTTGCCTCAGGAAATAGCAGAGGGAAGATGTGGTACTTCCTCCCTACAGAAATGAATCTAGCCCTCTCACTGGTCTCTGACCACAAAAAAGAGAGTAGAAGAAATCTCCTGGTTCTATTGCCTTTAAGACACAGTAATCCAACCCACTTATTCAATGTGTTCTAGCAAGTGTCTCTGATTCTGATCAATCAATTCAGTAATACTGCCTTGCTTGAGAGGAGTTGGTAAGAGAGTAGAGGCAGATTCAGCTTAAGAAGGGGGAAAGGATCTTTCAATAATACTTGAAGACAGGAGAGTATCATGTTTAAGGACTTGGGCTTTGGAGCCAGAAAACGTAGCACCAATTTCAAATCCCATCATTACCTTTCATGTCATATTAGACTAGTAGCTAAGACTCAGATCTAAAAATACGTTCGATAAAGTTGTTGTAAAGATTAAATGAAGTAATATGTAACATTTTTGGCATAGTTCCTGGCCCACATTATGCCTACAGTGAATGGTAGCCATTAGCAGAGTCATGCAAGAGACCCCTCGGTCATGATACTCCAGAAAAACCAATGCCAGAACAAAAGGAGCCATTTCTTAGTAGCGATGACCTACTTGGCTGAAAAGTTTCTTTATTCTGTCTGAGAAGCCAGTCAGTTCCTCAAGACATATTTTGATATGTAAACATTAGAGCTGTACACATAGAATTTTTGGTCTATCCTACCAGTAGTAAGGTTGAGATAATTAATTCATGCATTCTTATATTTAGCATGCATGTTTTGAAAGCCTTCTATCTGTCAATGTGAAGAAAACTGGGAATTAAAGATGTAAATATGGTCCCTGTCCTTTTGAAACTCTCAGATATTATTGAAATATCTAATATTAATATAAAAATTGAATTCGTATTATTAATATAAATTGCAGATGTTTTAGGAAGTGTCTGATGTCTATAGTAGGGTCAGGAAGTATGGTGTAGTGACAGAAACAGCACTGGAAAAGAGCACTGGTCCAGGACTCTGAACTTCTGTTCCTCCATACTCAGAATAAGAAAATTGGGACAGACGGGTAAGGAAGTGTTTTCTGGGTACAAGATCAGATGCTTTATTATCTATGTTATGAACAGAACTAAGAGAACTTTTTTGCTGGTAACTTTAAGAAGAGAAAAGTCCATTATTGCTGCCTTGAAGTATATTTGGCTCTTGCTTAGAAAACGGCGATTGCATTGATTGACCTCTGAATATCTTTGCCAGGCTTGAAGTTGTGAGGAACACTGAATTATTGGAAATTCATTTTGCCATAAGTCTCAAAACAAATCATCTTCAGGGGTCAGTGATTCTGATTTTACTCAGAAATGTCATCAGAATACACTCTTGCCCTTTGTTTTCCCAAGGTTTCTACTTGCTTCCCTAATCAAAAGATAACACTTCGACAGCCAAAGTAGAATGATACTTTGCAAAGCAGGCTTTATCACTTTTAGTAACATCTGGTAGGAGCCAGATAGCAGTTTGTGCTTTAGTAACAATGCCACAAACTCACAGTTAGAGGCACAAGTCCAACCCTCTCTCTACTGTGAATTTGTGGAATGGATTTGGTAAAGTTTCCTTTCTGGCTTAAATTTCCTAAAAAAATGAAGTAAGAAGATGGATTGGTAACATTTTCTCATAAGAAAATTGTGAAAGCTTATAGTTCTGGAAGATCTCAATATGTAAGATAGGTTCACTAGTTTAATAAAGGGACTTAATATAATGATATAGAGGACAAGTATTTTGGTACACTGTGCTATCAACAATTCATCTGGATAAAGGATATTTGCAAGCGCGTGGCTACACGCTGTTGTCGGCAGATTGAAATCAATAGAGCATTTAAACGTTATTGATTTTATTTCAAATTTAAGGGCCACCTCTATATAAAATATATTGAAACTGAGTTGAAAATATATTATCTTACATTGTTTAATGACATTCAAAATGGGGTGATGCAAAGATTTTTTAGAGGGAAAAGACATAAATCTTGTGCTTCATCTCTTTCTCATGTTAAATAAGTGTTTATTTCTTATCAAAATAATATTAATAAGAGCTACCATTTACCAAGTGCCTACTTTAAAGCAGAAGCTGTGCCCATATTATCTTTAATTCTCATAATAACCCACAAGATAGGTACGGTATTGTTAGTTCCCTTTTAGAGATAATATCAGATGCCTAGGAAATGGATTCAGGCTTCGAACTCAGGTGTAGCAGATATAAAAGTTTCTGCTGTGTTCATGATACTGCTTCTTCTCCTCTATAATTTATCCGAAGAGGCAGAAAAAGATAAGGGAGAATATGGTGGCTTGTCTTGAAAGCTCTTCCTCCTCTTTACTAATGCATCGTTTCCCATATCAGTTCATGTTCTTGTTGGTCCTCTTCCTTTGAATCTGAGCTGACCCTTGATATTAGCTTGTGACTAAGAGAATGCAACAGAAGCAGGGTTGAGTGACTTCTGAGGCTAGCTTAGGAGAAGCTAAGGCTTTCTTTGAATGCTCCCTCTGACAGAAAGTTCCTCAGCCTGATCACTCACTTTCTAGCTGGCCAGTCTGGCCCCTAGCAGGTCCAGCATCATGTTTCTACTGAGACCATGATAACCTCGATTGAAGTCCATAAAGATGTTCAAGAGAACAGAAGCAAATGGAAGAATCCTAGGCCCCGGTGTCCTTGGTTCCTTACTTTCTTTAATGGAAATGTGTGTGATGCCCTGTGCCAGGCCTTGGTGATCTGGGGATGAATGAGACAAGGCTCCCTACTACAAAATGCTCACTGAACAGAAGGATAAAGAGACCCATTGACAAACAATTTAGAACAGAGGTGGGGAAGATTCTGAGAAAAACTTTTCAGGTAGGAAGTGCAGCAGGTGTGGTAATTTCTATCTATGAGAGTTTGTGGTCTTTTGTGGAAAACATAAAACACGTGCCCAGACCTGGAGCTCAGTGTGGGAAAGGAAGACGTAACAGTAGGTGAAGCTAGGAGGCATGCAGAAGCGTGACTAGAGAGGGTCTTCTATGCAAACAGAGATGACAAAAAAGAAAAGCGACAGCAAGGAAAATGAACACAGCCTATATTCTATAAGGAAAGTTTTGATAATGTCCGTACACCTTTTGTGTCTGAAGAGTCTACACACTTTTCTCAACCCAAAGATACTAAGGTTAATTTTCCATGAGATGGAAAGCTGTTAAATATTGTTCCTTTGCCTTTGGTTCTAATAAGGAAACAGAGGGCAATATTAAATTAAATCAACTTTAAAACTTATTCAGATTACAATGTCCCAAGCACTGTACAAGAAGGTGATCAAATCAACATGATGCTTAGACTCATGGAGCTTAGAAAATCAAAATAAAGGAAATACTATGAAATAGTGGGGAAATTTGAGAAAACTGTATATGTTAAGAGAATTCCCTTATCGGGCAACTTCTGAAATAATCGTAACATTTATTTAGAGCTTAGCATTTCTGGAAGCTGCTTACCCTATTAACCTACTTAATTTCACAATGTATGTGTGATATAGGTATTATTATATAATATGTATCTGTGTCTATTTTAAAGACAAAGAAACTGAGGTATAAGGAAGTTGAGTAACTTCCTTAATGTTTTGCAGCTTATAACTAACTGATGGGACCTGAATTCAAAGCCAGGCAATTTAGTTCTAACATTTTCTCTTAAGCACTGCATTGTACTATATCGCGTTGCTTCTGGTGGTGGTTTTCAAATTGCACATTTCTCCACTGTCTCCCTTTCACCAGAAATGATACAGGTTTGGTGGGGGGCTCAAGCATTGCCGCCTAAAGATGCACTCCAAGTGATCTCTGAAGGAGGCTGTCCTTTGATCATACTTGCAGAAACACCCGTTTAAAATTTAGATTGGCTACTTGTGGGAACACAAGGTTATTGCCATGGGTTTTAGTGACACTTATTGGTATTGTAAGGAGAATCCTATATGTAGATATGAGCATTTAAACTGGGGTCCTGCAAAGCCTCCTGGCCTCCTCCCAACTCTCCACAAGGCATGTATATGTATATATATATATATATATATACACCTATATAAACTTCCAGAAGGCAAGGGGATGAATAAAATCTTGGCCCGCCACTTCAGGAAGGAAGTTCCTCATTTCTTTTCTGTGTCAATTATAAAGAGTGAACGTGGCCAATTCTTGCCTATCCCAGCCTGCTTGTTAAAATCTTCTAAATTAACTTCACTCTATTAAAATCCTACTTTTACTTTTCAAGCATATATTTCCAAGACACAATCGAGACATCTATACTTAGCAATATTACAACTGTTCTGTTAAAGATATTTCATCAACATGGATCTTGAGCAGAAAATGATGAAACCAGGTGGTTGCAAAAATTTTCACACAAAGCAACTCCCCACATGCAATATTTTCTACAAACATATCACAAACCTGTGTATATATTAATTACAGTGACTCTTTATTTCACACCCATGGTAACTATTTTTATGTTAGCATCTTCCTTTTGATCTTGTCAGTCTGTCGACTGTATAATTTGCTATGCAGCACACCAATCGCTGCCTTAGAACTCACCCTTGGAGAAGGGTGGTGGTACACGCAGATGACTTCTCTAGACAAAATACCATCAACTTCCCTCATGACAGAGGATACGAACTCTACTCCTATATGGTAGTGTGCTTTCTGCTCTGAATCCCACCTATAAAAACCAATGCCCAGAGGTGGACAGTGACTCAGGATAAGGTGAGTAGAAAGGGTAGGGGGCAGGTCTAGAAGGTTGGTAAACACAATACATGTAAGAGTTAAAAGCAAACCTCTTTCCAGCAAGGCTGAATTCAGTTACATTGCAATGGACTTCTTCTTTCTTCCATCTTTTTTTCTTTCCTTCCTTCCTTCCCTCCTTCCTTCCTTTCTTTCCCTTCCATCCTTTCTTCTTGCCTTCTTTCCTTCTTTCCTTCCTTCTTTCTCTTTCTACAGTCCTTCCCTTCCTCCCTCCATTCTTCTCTCTCTCTTTCTTTCTTTCGCTCTTTTTTTTTTCTTTGTTCTTGCCCTAGGTATATTCCTTTTCACTCAATTTCATCACTAAAGACATAGAGAAGGGAAACTAGTGTCGATTATGTACTGTGTTCAGGAATTGCACAGAACTTGTTCAAATGACAGCGCTACATTAGAGTCGTATAATCTTTTCCTACAGGACAGTTAGGTAATCTTGCCAAGTTTATTCACCCATTTATTTATTTATTTATTTATTCAACATAGTTAATTAAACACTTTCTATGTGCTGCTAGGCCCTGAGCTTGGCTACGTAGCCTGTAAGTAACGAATTTAGGAGTTTCACACAGTTTTGTTTGACCCCAAATTCCGAAGTGTAGTGGGTTTCAGGATGAGAACACTGCTGGAAGAATGTCTTCATATCACTTATAGTCTATTTTACTTTTGAATAATTCTCTGTCTCAAACAAATACATTCCAGTTTCATCTCAGTTTTCTGCTCTTTTCCAAAAAATTGAGATTCTTTAAAGTACAAATTATGGAAAATCAAATAGGCGTAAGCAGAATAGCAAATTCATTGCCACTTGTAACTGATGAGTCCAGGAGATATATATTCCTTTGGGAATGAGTGTAGCTGGGTGTTCAGACTATATCATCATGCCTTACTCTATATCATCATCATCATCCTCCTCCTCTCTCTCTCTCTTCTCTTCCTCTTTCCCTCTTCCTTTCTTCCTTTCTTCCCCCTTGTCTCTCTTCTTCTCAGTTCTGCTTTCCTGTGGGTTGATTAGAGTTCTCAGATTTCTTATGGTGAAACCCAGAAACTTCTTCAAATTTAGAAGAAGTAGTGTTTTCTATTTTAACAGTGCTAACAAAATCACGAAATTGAACCTCATTCGGCCAATTTACATTACATACACATTCTTTTTAAAAACAAAAACAAAGCACCATGCTACTTTTTTTTTTTCATCTACACTTGGGTCACTAGCATCTTCTTGGAAGTAGGAAATGTAACCCCTCATAAACAATATTATTCAATAAATATCCAACAAATATCTACTAAGCACTTATCTTATGCGAGACATATACCACATGTTGGGAGTACATCAGTGTCTGCACTTCTGTTATAATGAACAGAGAACATGGTATCAGCAAATTCGCAAACTAAATCTAAATGCTATTACCTGAAGAAAGGAGAGTAGTCAGGCAAAAACATACACATACACACACACACAAGAATGATCACAACAGGCAGGGAGATGCATTTTTATTAAGAGTAGTATAACGTTACAACCAGAACGAATTATATATGCCAAATTCAGCCTATTTTACAAATGGGACAACTGAGGTCTAGAGAGGACAAGGAACTCAACAAGTATTTGAGGACACTCTGAGACTCTGGTACTACGCTTTTAACCCTGGGTTCCTCATCCCTAAAAGAATATGGTGCTCTTCTTTACTTTCCTCAGCCAAGCCTTTAGCATGTGACATCTACTTGCTCGTGTACATGGCCAAGGATAATGTACTTGGTATTGGCAAAACATTAGGCTGGGGTCAAATGTTTCCCCTTTCTTGGAAGCAAGGCAAATTTCAGTCCCTTCTTGTCTCTATTACTGTTGAGAATTTCTAAGCACTCATTTCTTAATAAAATAATACTTTGGAAAGATTTTGTGAGTTCTACCCATTCTCTGAAATTTACAAGGATTTAAATAGGTCTTGAGCTAAGAAAACAAAATCCCCTGTTCTGTGTTTTCACTCAAAGTAAAATCCAGTGACTCCTCCCCTTCAATGCCTCTCTGCCTGAATTTACCTTTTCCAGGTTCATTTTTAAGGGGCAAAATTCCTAACATGGCACTCACTATCCCAACCACTAATCCTTCCTAGTTCTCATGTACTTCCTATTTGATGATTATTTCCCTGATAAAATCATATAGGGAAATTATTTTAAACTGTCAACTCTGATTTTTTTTTAGGAAAAATTCCTGTATATTTTAACAGTAAGAGCCATCTCCTTTATCTATATTTATTATAGAGATGCCATTATTTTCTCTATCTTAGACCTTCGTATTCTAATCTACAGTAGAATTTCCATGACAGGTTCTCATGCTTGCAAAGCTTGCTGAATTCATAGATTTTCTTGAAGTCCCAAACTGGGAAGATCTTTAAAGCCCACCCTTTCTCCCCCAGCCCTTTCAGGGGAAACCTACCTGTGAGAGTTCAGTTTGTTTCATTAATGGCAACAATATGCAGCAGGGTCTCCAAGGGCATCTATTACTCCTTTTAACAGAAGCCCTGGTGTCCTCTATGCCCAACCTCAAAGACCATCAAGTGGCCATTTGATCCATGGGCCATAGGTACCATAAGATAGATCAGGTACCAGGCTCTTTAGCATGCTTTCTGATCTTGTCTTTGCTTACCTACCAACTACTTCTATCATTCCCCCACCAAAACTTTGTATTCTGTAGTATAGATTTGCTGCTGTTTTCATGCTTATACCAAAGTTTTCAAGTGCCTTCAAGTTTTGCACGTACTGATCCTTTTGTCTATTACTCCCTCCACTCTCCCCCATTTGCTTGCCTTGTGTTCTGTGGAGTATTTAAAAACTCAAGTTACATATCATCTACTCTAGGAAGTCTTCCTTGATGATACCTCATCTTCAAATATACAGGGTGAATAAAAATAATTTAATGCATTCCAAAAAGGTGTGATTCCATTGTATATAGACAACAGTAAAATAAGGTAGAAGGTGATTTATATCTCAAAGAAAAACTGAGTTTTTGATGGCTTTCAAGTGATTTCTGCTAAATCTTCTTACAATCAATTACCATATTTGTTTAGAAATCCCTCTACCACCCAATTGATTCTATGAAAGCATTGTGACCTTATTACCAAAGACAGACAACAGTGGTACAAAAAGAGAAAATTATATACTAATATCACTCGCTACCATAGATACAAAAATCTAAATCAAATATTATGAAACAAAATTTCATAATATTAAAATACTTAAAATCATAAAGGATAATTTATCATAAATAAGTTAGATTTATCACAGAAATATAAGGGTGGTTTAATATTAAGACATATATATTTCATCTATCAAGTTTACACATTAGGAGAGAGCATAATTTCATGAAATTTAACCCACTTATAATACAATCTCTTACCAAACTAGGGCTAGAAAGGAGTTCCCGTAATCGGATTAAGGGCATTTGCACATCACCTCTGCTACAAGAAAAGTAGAAGAAAGACTATTATTAATGGTAAAAAATTTAGAAGCCTCCATTGTGCTCCTCAGCATCAGGAACAGGACAAGTATGTCACTATCACTGCCTCTACTTAACATTATCCTCAAGACACTAGTCATTGTAGTGAGATAGATAGTTGAATAAATAAATAAATGGAAAAGAAAACAAGACACTCATTATTTATAGGTATTAGAACTGCTCACGTTAAAAAAACTTCGCAATCTATAGGTAAGCTGAAATAGACAACAACATAATTTAAAAAATAGCATTTATAATAGCAGCAAAAATTAAAGTATCTAAGAATAAACAAAATAGCACAATATATTTGTGGGAAAATATATGACTTTGATGACTAACATAAAATAATATTAAAATAAATGGATGACTAACATAAAATAATATTAAAATAAATGGAAAGTTGTACCATATGCATGCGTAGGAAGGTTTGACATGTAAACGTGTTATTTCTCTCCAAATTGAACTACAGATTCAAGCAATTCCGATGAAGACTTCATTGTTCCTTCTTTTCTTCAAGAATTTAATAAGCTGACTCTTAAATACATGTGAAAGAGATTAGTGCCAAGGATAGTTAGAAGAAATAGAATAATTTGTGTAAATATGCTCTGCCAGATATTAAGATGTATTATAAAGTTATATTTTATAAGAATGTGTAGTATTTGTACAGAGATGGACCAACTGACCAATGAAATTAAACAGAGATTTCAGAAACAAAATCACTAATATATGGAAACTTGCCATGTAAGAGATGATGTTGCAGATCAGAGAGAAAAGGAGAAGCCATTCAATACATAATGTTGACATAATTGTTCATTCTTTAGAGAAAATAAATATAAATAGACCCCTACCATATAACACATATAATAGATCCAAACGGGTAAAGATTAAAATGAGAGAGAAACACTTCAAAACTGTTAAAAAATATAGAAGACTATCTTGATACGAAGGTTTTTCCTGAAAAGAATAAAACCTGTTTAGCATGAAAGCAGAGATTGATAAATTCAATTTTATTAAAATTAAGAACTTCTGTTCATCAAAAGATAACATTAAGAAGTCTATAACGCGTATAACTGCATAGATTTCTGTCTGGAGTATATAAAGAATTCCTTAAAAAAAAATCAATATGAAAACGCCATATGACCCAGTTGAAAAGTTTGCCAGGCAAGAACAAGTATTTTACAGTTAGGAACATGATAGGCAAGAAAATAAAAATAAAAAAAAAATAGTAATAAAATAAAATTAACCTCCAATTTCAGTCACAGAATGACAAATTAAGACCATGATGAAATATTATTTTACACCTTCTGCATGGATTGGCAAACTTTAAGAAATACGACCCTATCAAAGTGTTGCTAAAGCTGTAAAGAAAGTAACTCTCATCTGGCGCTAAGAGAAGTGTAAAGTCATACAACTACTTTGGAAAACAATCCAGAGTATGTCATAAAACTGATCATTCACATGCCACGTAATATGGCAGCTCCCTTCAGCAATACAGTTGAAATGAGCCCTAGAGAAACATCTGCTTATGGGACAAGGACACATGTCAAGGAAGGCCCCAGAAGCGCTTGTAACAGAAGATTACTTAAATTAGAAGGTTGATTCATGGGCGTTTTTTCTCTGCATCTTGACTTATGTTTATGTTACATATTTTCTACCAAACTATCAAATATTGCATAATTTAAAACAAAAAAATTATGATATACAAGGAGCATAAATAATATTCAAAGAGAATTCAGAAGGGAACATCATTACAACATTATTTTAAGATTGTGAGAGCAGGGAAATTCTTGTGTATGATAGCATTTTAACAGACCCTGAAGGATGTACTATTCATTATTTATACCTTGTCCTGTTTTTGAAAGGATTTAAAATCACATATAAAAATGTTATGAACCAAAATTTAAAAATAACAAGGTGCAGAAACCAGGGTTTAGGGAAAAATGAGTGAAAAAAAAGAAAGCAAGACAGGTGTAATATTAGCAAATTCGAATTCATAACCTTCAGTAAATTTTTTTTTAGAAGATGGGATGTCAATTTGCCTCTAGCCAAATGAAGACAAAATTGCCATCAGTGATTACATCAACAGTTCCTGAGTCCGTAATATGTCAACAGTTAAAGGGGAAGGGGAGGGATTTGTTGTTTGTTGCTTATTAGTTTGTGTTTTGTTTCTGGCACTATTTTCTTAAAAGTGGATGCTATGAAACATGGCTAGAAAGGCCATTCTGAGCAAAAGGAACTGAATTAAGGTACCAATGTGAAAAATAAGCAAATGAATAAATAAATAAATGGCAGATGTAAACAGGAATCAAAGCGAATTCCACTTGACTTTGTTACAGATGCTTGATGATGATTAATGAGGTTTTAAGGAAAGACTGGGGCCAGAGAGACTGAGTGACACACTGTGGTACTCAAAGTGTGGTCCCTGGACCAGAATCATTAGACTTCCAGGCAGCTTGTTAGAAGTACAAATTCTTGGCAATATTCTAGACCTACTGAATTGGGAACCCCAAGGATGAGGCCCAGAAATCTGTGTTTTAACAAGTCCCCAGGCAGTTCTGATGTATGCTAAGTCTTGAGAACCACAAAGCTAAGGAGTTCAGATTATAAACTATATCTAACAAAGGACCACTAAAGATACTGTTGCTCAATCCCCAATTCCCTTTAAATTCCTGTGTTCCTGTACCCCAGGGTCCGGGATACATTCCTGCTGCTGTCACTTAGAAGTGGAACTATGAGCCAAAGTAGAAAAATCCTGGCTTCTAGTGCATTTCAATCTTGAAAGAAAATTCTAAAGCAGGATTTCTTAAGCTCAAGAATCTTGACATTTCGGGATGGATAATTCCTTGCTTTGGGGGGCTTTCCTGTGCATTTTAGGATGTTTAACACCATCCCTGGCTTCTTTACCCACCAAACACCAAGAATATCACTCACCTAATGTAACACAATCCAAAGTATCTCCAGACATTGCCAAAAGTTCTCTGGGGGATAAAATTGCCCCCAGCTGAGAATCACTGTACTAAAGTATTTTCAACCTAAGAGGTATAGTCTGGGTGTCGTTCTACTTCTGGGATTGTTCTCACCTACTTCCTTGGTGCTACCTGCACTGTATCAAATTTCAGACTGGATAGCGAATTCTTCTAAAGAACTGGAGATGCCAACTTGGAGGATATGTTATAATAGAGATGATGATGAAATGATAATGATGATCATGATGTAAAGAAAACTATTTATAATAGTTTGTCTAAAAGACCTTAAAATGTTCCTCCCCCAGAGAGAGAATCCAGAAATGTAGGAAGTTAATAACAGAGCCTTTCCAAGATAACAAAGAGAGTCTCCATTAAAGCCAATGTCAGACCAGAAGAATCAATTTAAAAAAAGTCTTGGATGACAGTAGTCTTTAAATTCGAGTGTACAATTATCTTAGGAATTTATTAAACATTCATATTCTTGGGCCTTATTCTCAGTTGTTTTGATTTAGTAGACTTGGTTGGGGCCCAGAAAACAGTATTTTAATAAGCATTCCGGGTACTTTTGGTGAAAACACATGCTGGAACTACACTTTGAGAAATACTGCTCTTGGAATGAATAATGAAAGCATTGAATCCGAGGAAAGCTGAGTTATGCTGCTAATTAAGAAACACTTCCTTTCCAAATGCAGGCTTTAGTCTGAACTATTCACTGCCACCTCCTATCGACAGGAGCAGCCAGATAGATGATGGTGTAAATAGGTGAAGCAGCCCTGATATAAAACAATAGGCACTGATGGGGATCGTGGCCACTTAAAACACAGCAATTGCTACTGAGCTATCCGTGATTATGGTCAAGCAAAAGTAAGGCTCATGAGAGCGAGATCTCCTGATCTTTAAACATAAGATGGAATGGAATTTCAAATTTTTATATCAGTTCATCTAATCTTAAGAAGATTGTTAAGAGTAAATTCAATTTTTGTTATGGCTCTTAACTTTTCAGGCAGGATGCGGACCACAAATTGTTTGTTGTGACATCAGTAATAAAGGAAGCTGTCCACCTGAGCACGGCTGAAAAGGAAACTATAGTCAAAGGATCTATGTCTAAGCTGGAGGTTTCCTTGAATTCCATCTCCATTGTATGCATAAATCCCTCATTGTTTTTTGTTTTGTTTTGTTTTTTGAGTACCATAGCTCAAACTTTCAGTATGTAAATCTGTCTATACTTGTACAGATGGTGTGTTAGCTTGGGGAAAAGGAAGGGAAAAGATGCCAAGGGGAAGGGAGGCATTTCCAGCCCTGTCTCGTGATTGTTCCAGTGGAGACTGCTGCCATTTCATGTGCTAGACATATCTGTCTGAGTTCCCTTTGGAGATGAATGGTCCAAGAGGATAGGTAGAGCCAGAGGAGGGAGAGGAGCAGAAAGACATAGCACTGGGGGAACTCGCCGGGGTGTCAATCAGTCTAAACCCTCTGCTTCCATACATACGTAGGCTTAGCAAAAGGAAGGCGGGAGGACAGAATCCAGGTAAAGTTAATAATAGCTATCAAATATGGAGTACCTAATGTATACCAGGCATTGAGCTCACTCTTGGACAGATAGATATATACATATATACCTATATAACAGATACTTGAGACACACAACTGGTAAATCTTGGAGCTGGAAATTAAAAGCTATGTGTGTCTGTCTGCAAAGTCCATGCTCATAATTATCATGCTGTGTTTTCACTCATAAATGTTTTAAACAGCAAAGTCTCTGCAAATACCAAGTGAGGAGTTTTGAATCATATCTGCTCTAGATGAACGTTCAAGTCACTACATCCGAAGTCATGAGGTTAAAAGGAACACTCTTACACACAGCACTCGGTCATGATGTAATGCAGTTCTCTCATTCTCAAATGCAACCCATTATATGACAAATATAAATTTAGTGATAGCTTTTTAAAAGTTTTTGGCAGAGAAAGAAACACTACCTCATGAGGGTAAATATGAAATCCTGAAAGAAATATTTAAAAATATTTATTTAAAGTTAATCTTAAAATTGATAAATTCAGTAGCTCTTTTCCTTGCCAAAATCTCTGGAGCTCTATAAAACCCTTCTCATTGCTATAGCTCTGTAAGGAAGAGATGCACAGAAATTCCTAGGCAGCATATTTACAGAAGTGGGAAATTTGGATAATTCCAGCATCTTCACAAGTTTCTGAAATAACAAAGAAAAACAGAAATAGCCTAAGAAAAAGAATACTGATGAGGAAGACTATGTCATCAAAACTGAAATTTAAGAGTTTGTATACAGACAGCTTAAAACTTTCTGAATTTAGTATAAGATTATTGGTACAAGAAAAAGCCCAGTACATCAGCCTCTGAAACAGGTATTTACATGGAGCCCAGAAGAAAATACGCACTGGAAGAAGAAGCAGTCAATGGAAAAGAATCAGGACCAAGACACTTTTGTAAGCGTTTTGTGCTAATTACCCCTCAATTACTTAATATGAATATTTCACAAAGGGACTGCTGTTAAGATTAGGGTAGGAAAATTCTTCCTTGCAGAGACTATCCCAAGCATTGCAGAATGCTTATCTCTACACACTATCCACAATGCCAGTAAGTTCCCCCCTCCCCACTAAGTGTTAACATCACCAGGCAAGAAAAAACCCTTGACCATCAAATGCCCCTTAGCAGTGCACAACTCCACCTTCATCCTTCAATCCTGAGAATGGTACCCGGAGAGAGCCACCATCTCTTTGAATACTATACTGACATAATTGGCTAAAAGTCATCTTTATTGTCTTATCCATTTAACTCAAGGGGTTGAAGAGAGGCAGTCCTAGTATTTCTATTCCATTCAATTCAATCTTATTACAATCAATGCTAGTTCAGTGAAATTATACTTATAGCAATTATAGTTCTGACACTGTACTAAATGTTGGATATAAAACAATAACCAAGATATGGTATAGACTTGAGAAAATCATATTCTAGTGGGAGATAAACACAGGAGAACAAATAATTAGTATACAATGTGAGAAATGCTAAAAGAGATGACAATATAATCCTGAAGGAACGCAGAGGAGAAAGTGACTACCCCCATTACAGATAGAGAAGGCATTCTAGAAGGTGCTCAAATGAAGAGCTCCTAATGATAAGCAGGCATTCATCACATGAACACTTGGGGGGATTTTCTTCTCTAAGCGTAGTGACTATCATATGAAAGATAAAAGGTCTTTAATCAAAACGGTCAGATCATGGAACAAAAAAAATTTGCAATATTCCTATAAAGAAGAGCAGAGAGTAGTAGGAAACCAGCCTACAGATAGAATTACATTCAGCTCATTTAGGACTTGATGCATGTGAGATGACAATTTCATCCAATTGCTTAAAACTCTCAAATGGGTCCCCAATACTACAGAACACTGTGCAGCAATGAAAAGAAATGGACATGCACCGCTTTGGATGAAGGTCAAAATAATTATGTTGAATGAAAGAAGCCAAACATAACAAGAGCATATCTTCTGTTATCCCATTTATATAAACCTGGAAAACACAAACTAACCTACAGTGAAAGCAGATCAGCAGTTGCCTGAGGTTGGATGTAGGGGTGGCAGGGATGTGGGGAGAGAGAGATTACAAAGGAGCGCAAGAAAGATTTGAAGGTGATGGTTACGTTCACTACCTTGATTGTGGGGATGGTTTCATGGGTATATTAATATGTCAGAAGACATGAAATTATACATGTTAAACGTGTCATTTGCTGTATGCCAATTAAACCTTAATAAAGTAGACAAAAGATCAAACAGGAAAAAAAAGTATTATACATGGCGTTTGACTGCCTAGAAGCCTTGTGAGAACATACATAGGACGAAAAATAGTAGTTCCCCAATAAAATAGTATCAGAACTGGGTAGGTGAGGCCCAGGGAGAAAGGGGACTTTTCTTCACATAGCTTTCAATCCAATTAATCAGATATTATTAATCACCTTCTCTGTGCCAAATACTCCTATAGACATTAAAGATATTAGTAAATAATACAGAAAAATCACTACCATTTAGGAGAATATGGTGTGAGCACATCTACCATATAATTTATTTTAAATTTAATTTAAATTTTCTACTTTGGAAAGTAGAAAAAACAGATTAAATTTTATTTGTAAAATGGTTACTTCTAAAATCACTATCGTTGCATTCATATATGTACGTAGTGTGTATATATGTGTGTGTCTGTGTGTGTATATACTATTCATGTTAGTCTTCCTTCCTAGAATGCCTTTCCTGGCCTCTTATTTATTCACTTTTAAGGTTCTATTTACTCTCAAAATGTAAATCTAAAATGCTTCTTCCATGGTAAAGTTTTTTTCTAAGCTCAGATGTACACTGAGCACCCCTCCTTGTAAAGCCTCACCATACTTCAATCACATAACTTGTTAAATTTTCTTTCACTTATTTTATTGACATGAGTGTCTCCTCCACTAGAGAGTCATCTTTATGAAAACCATTGTTTGTATCCTGAACAATCATCAAAGTGCCCAGATACCATATACTTACTGAAATAATTAATGCACGGCTTCTCATTTTTCCTTGGTACGTGTGTTCTAAGGCATGGATGGAAAAGAGGTACAATCTTTTGTGTAGCAACTCCAATCTACTAGGGTTGGTCAGCAGCCCCAACTCCTAAGGAGTCAATGTCATTTCTAAATTCTAGACTGAGGATCATGTTTGTTTAGCAACGTCTGCCTTGGGTTTAAGAGGGGGTTATGAGGATATAAGCATCACTTACTTGTGATTTCTAGAGTTAGGAATGTGTAATTAAAACATCATATAAAATAGTACTTTGAATCAGTTCTCTATCCAAAATAGAATGCCAGCATTCATTCTAGACTGCACGGCCTTTGTTTTATTTGCCTTTTGGGCGGTAAAGTTGAGATACTCTTCATCTTCTCGTATGTCCCTATTTAGATGAGAAAAGAAATCAGTGACAGATATATGGCTATACAAAAAATTAACATTAAATTGGGGATGGCTGAGAGATGAGAGGAGAGAAAAGGGAGAGAAAACGGGAGATGACTTAGTGGAGATGGACAAAGAATTGTGAAATGTGAGAATTCTCTCTGACAGGGAGAGCCAAAAGACGCACAGGTGCTGACTGTCTGCTTCTGTGGAACCTGCCCTGCGTGACCGCCGTTTCATGAAGGTCAAGGAATTTAAATCAAAATCTGAATCCGGTCAGAGAAAGGAAAATGGCCACCAGATGCGATGACACCGATAGGTTAGAGAGTTTAGTGTAAGCATGAGGAACACAGAGCTGAAAGTGACCATAAAAATGTAAAAGTTACACAAATCTTGGAGTGGCAACAGATTTCTTATGAAACATGATAGTGGAGTCGAGAAGATTTTATGCAACTATCAAAGGACAGGGTGATCTAGATTACCAAGAGCGTAATATGATTATATACTTCTTTACAGATTGCAATAGATCTTTGATCATTATTTTATTAGATTTTTATAACTACTCCAGAAGATAAATAGGTCAGGAATTATCATCCATTTAGAAGGAACTGAGGCACCTAGAAGTTAAAAATCACCTCAGAGCCAGTTATTCAAGGAGGGAGAAATGTGCCAATAGGTGCCTTCCTACCCTTCCTTCTTTCCCTCCCTCCCTCCCTTTCTCTTTTCTTTCTTGCTTGCTTGCTTGCTTTCTTGCTTTCTTTCTCTTGCTTTCTTTCTCTTCTTCCTTTCTCTTTCTTGCTTTCCTTCTTTCTTCCTTTCTTTCTTCGTTTTCCATATCAAACTGAGCATATGTGAATCTTCATTTAAAAGTTAAAAGCTTGCGCATCAGGGATCATGGTTTTGAACATAAGTGGTAAACATACATAGTAGGAAACAAAGAAGATGAAGCCATATTTTTATGGCAAGGATACCTTACATGTGATTTATTTCTCAAAATAAATATGTAATATAAACTTATGTGTTGTCATTGACTATTTTTTGTCCCAGAAATTAAGCATAATAAAAGCCTCTGATTATATGGGTCTGGCTTATTTAGCCTTGACCCCTTAAACTTTTACTAAAATGTGGCTTCTTGGGGTTCTGTTTGTATGTATCAGTGTACTATATGTGTATAGTATACTGAATATGTTTATGTGTGCATGCACACACACACACACATATAATTTTAAATAAATAATTTTAAACCAAAACCAAGGAATTCCCTCTTTCTTTCTGTGGCTGTTTGTCTGGGTTAGGAAATTACATTTATAAAAGCCTCTTTGGCCGGAAACAATGTCATACTCTGGATAAGAAACCTCTTTCTTTGAAGAAGACATTTTTTTTCTTTTTATGGTAACTGAACTATTCTCCAATTCCCCTGGTGGGATATGAGTTAATAGAGTAGAACAGAGTTTACCCTGAACAGCTGCAACTTGCACCTGTGTAGTATTTTCTAAATCCTTTTTCACTGCAGTATGATAGAGAAAAAAGCAGGAGAAAATGCTTTATGGGACCTTCCAAGTGAGATGCTTAATGCGTTATCAGGAACAGAAATTCTCAGTGGCATTTAACCATGCCTATTAGGAATTCGACTTAGGGAACCAAACCTGAAAACTACATAACATTTTGGAAACTGCACTGAGATTGGCAGTGGCATCCACCAGTAATTTTCTGGTTTTTCTACAATCTGTCATACTGAGGTTCCCCAGATAATTTTATCTCCTGCTTTCCTTGATCCACAGCATATAGAGCAGAGGTATTTATAATACCACACTGGCATTGTGTGAGAATCACTGACCGAGACAACACACACAATCAGCTTTGCTGTATGTTTGCTCTGCATCATTAAGCATTAATGAAGTGATCCCTAATTGTTTCTCATTTCTGAGCTCCAGGCTGTTTATTGCTTGGTGCTCCTGTGCAGCTTCCTTTGGAAGTCAAGTTAAGTCTTCCAAATGTTGAGATGGCAGGTACATGCTTTCCTGTGGAGGCAATGCCAACAACCTGCTATGAGTTGGAACGCAAAAGAAGGGGAAAGAATGTTCCTAATCACGAGAATCTCAAAAACATTCTCAGTGCTGCTTTTAGCTGCCAATTCTTTCACCTCTGAATCCTGAGTGCTGCCATCTCACTCTCAGATCTATGTCAGCTATCAAAAATTTTGTAGCATCATCCATTGCTTTTTTGGAGAGTTTCTCAGTAATGGCATGCACAAAATTGTGTAAGATTTCTGCGGAAACTTCTCTAGAGGAAACTTTGTAAATAATGTATATTAAGAGAAAATTGCTCAGAAAATTATAAGGAAAGCAGTCAGCCAGTTTACACAATTACACAGAGATAAGGGCTTTCTACGCGCTTTGTACATATATTTTGGAAAAGATGCTTTAGATGTGTCTCAGCAGAAAGAATGCCTCCCATCAGAAGGAGAAATAATTGTCAATTTATATGTGTGTTCTGAGGGTAGGAGGAAAGCTTTATTGCTGACTGTTAAAAAAGAAAAGTAAAAGGAACAAATGCTAATGAAGCCTGTCACCACACTTAACAATTTGATAAGTGATTACAAGAGTATTATTATCTTAGCAGAGTATTTCATTTTACCCAGAATCTCCCCATAAAGCCCATGGGGTAAATCTAGCTTAGAATCAATGCCAACTTTTATGTTGGACAAATAAGACCTGAAATCTCCAAATGCAACAAACAGTTCCTGTTGACCAAGTAGTAAAATAAAATTCAGGAAAGAGTAACGGTGAGTTTGTGAAATTCAACAGCCTCTGGAGTTATTAGACAGAAGACTTTTCAATTTTAACGAGGGCTGGAAGGGACTTAGGCTACGCAAATGAATGTGGTTCTGATTAAAAATATCAGTTGCTTATTGCATGCAAACATTTAAATGAAGGCCAAGTTGCAGTAAAGTTTCTGTGGGGTTGGGTTACGTCAAAATGAATCTTAAGAATTCATTTGATTGATATGAACCCATTGAATAACAAGGGAAGTAAATAGCAATTATTATTTTTTTAAATATTAGTGTCCTATATTAAATCCAAAAGTATCCAAAGAATATATGCTTCTTTAGGTATCCGTTCCGCCATCATTTTAGATCACTGAATTTCTCCCTTCTCTGCGGGATCCCCTATAAGTGTCAGGCAGCCATCTGTTTGTTTAAGCAGACGCATCGGCCTCTTTCGACTTAGTTTATTGCGCCGTGGCTCCAGGAGTTGAATGCTTACAGCAGTGCCCTCCAAGAACACATGTTGGTGGCTGGGACCTCTGCATGCCTGTCACTTTTCTTGGTTTGTGTTGTACAGTTGAGTGGGTCTGTCCTTTGAGTGACTGCGGGGAGAGGACCTGGGAGACAGTCAGAAACGAGAGTGACATCTTAGCTCAAAACAGACCCCTTTATTACAGACTGATGTGCCTCCAAGGACAAGTGTCTGCAGCTGGCATTTCCACCATATCTCTGGGCTTAAAAGTACATATTTACTTAAAGCCATAGGATTTTCAGATCTGCATAGGAACTTAGAGTCTTCCTTACTTTACAGTTGAAGAAAATGGCACCTACAGAAGTGAAGGGGCACTTTTGCCTGGTAAATGTCAGGACTTGGACTTGAACCTGTGCCTGCTGGTTCTTGATACCCCTAGAAACCAGGCTCTTTCCATAGTCTCTTAATGTTGCATTTTTTTATAGTCCCGAACCAGGACAGTGGGGATCTTAGGTACATCCTTGGTGTGAGTAGAGATTTTTCTCTTTTTGGATTACAATCTCCTTCTTAAACCACTGAAACTGCCTTGAAAATATGAACAGTTGATTTTTAAGGAGAACTTTAAATGAAAATATGGCTTACTCAGTATAATTCCGTTATCTTTTCTGGGAAAGCCATTCAAAGTCTAGGTTATTTTGCTTAATCTCTCAATATATTCGTTGATATAGGATCTATTGGTATAGCTATAAAATAGGTACTTAGTAAGTGCATTTTATTTGATTCAATTGTTTCCTTGAATTATTTTGGGTGTGTGTGCAAAAGGAGAGTGGGTGTCAAGCAGATGAAACTGTTCACTCCAGCAGTATTCAAGTCTATTCATAGTATGGAGTAATTCTCCCCATGAAGAAGGTTATGAATACAGTAGACAATTAGTTCCAGCTGTACTGTCTTACCTGTCTACCAATTTACCCATTCCTAGCCTAGGCAGTATAAAAAGAAAGGTGTTAAGAAGGTGTTAACAATAGAGTTAGGAGAGTTCAATTCATTCCAGATGTAGTAGTTGACACCTTGTCTTAACTTTGTTCTCAGTCTAACACTTCATATATCATCGACAATGGGCCAATCAGGAAACACACCCAAAGATTGAGGTATCATGATTAGGTGCTAATAATTAGGGCTGGAATTCCTTTGACTGAAATAAACATTTTGGTAGTCTGTTTCTCAGAGTTTCATACTAGATCTTTTTTAACTAACTTTGCAATTACGCTTTTTTAATCCAATTTTTCAGTTATATTCTTTTTCTTCTTTTGCTCACTCTATTTGGAAAACACAGATTTGCTTTGTTTTCCCTTTTTTTCTACCCTAGTTGGAAGCCACAGGATATAATATTCTGAGCTGCATTGCAGACCTAATTCATTACTAGGTATGGGTTCAATACTGCCTTTTTGCAGAGCAAGAGAGTGAAAAAGAATAGTAAGTTTTTACTTTTATTTTGAAAAGTGTTTTAATCCAAAATGCCTCTTGAAAGAGCTTCAGAAACCCCCAGGGACCACACTGAGAACCAGTGAATTAAAAGATATTCTCATGAAACTAACTATATTTTCAATAAGAGTTTGGAGCATGGATATATAGAGAGAAGGTGAAGCAGGGGTAAAAGCTGAGATTCAAAAATGGGTAAAATGCTAAAAAGGGTGGAAGATGTTTCTTGTACCAGGAAGAGAAAAGCAAATCAGTGGAGGAAAGAAAGTATTTGACTAATGTAGAATAAGTTATTCTAGAAGACCCAAGCCTCTTAAGGTATGGCAATGCTGTTACAGCCCTTCTGTGAGGGAGCAGTCTAAGACATGGACAGATGCTTGAGGATACATTCCAGCTCTAAACACCTCCAAATAAAGAAATGTTCTCTAAAATCCATACCAAAATTACTTTTCTCCAAAACTCACCTCCAATGAATTATAAAGGAACAAGAGTACATCAGACCATTCAACAAATAAAGATCCCTATGGAAACAGAAATGAATAAAGCCAATTACCTTAGACTGGGGGGCCCTAAACCAAGGTGGGATTGTAATTCTAAATTGGATATTCAGATTAGACCCCATTGAGGATCTGACATTTAAACGAAGATGTGAAACACATGAGGGTGTAACCATGAAGACACCTGAGTGAAGAATATTTTAGGCAGTGGGAACAGCCAGCACAAATGCCTTAGGCCTGGAAAATGCCTGGAGTGTTTAAGAAAAACTGTAACGATACTGGTGTGGCTAAAGCAGAGTAGCAATTGAAATGGTTATAGAAAATAACGCTTACGAGGTATCAGGAAGCCAAATCGTGTTGGGTTTTGTAGGTCATTGTAAGGACTGTAGCTTTTACCCTAAGGGAGATGGGGAACGATTGCAGTGTTTTAAGCAGAAGACCAACATAATCTGACATATTTAGAAAGGATTACTCTTGATGTTTCGGCAATAATTGAGTGAAGAGGGGCAAAGATGGAAACAAAGAGACAAGTGAGAGGTCATGGTCAAGAGTCCCCAAGGTGATTTCCATCAATTCCTCCCCTCCCTGTACTATATACCTGCTTCTTCTCAACATTAAGAGGTGGAAGCTCATTCCTCTCCTCTTGAATCTGAAGTGGGTTTAATGACTTGCTTGAGTAATAAAATGAGATGGAGTAGTAGAAGGACTTAACAAGGAGTCCCGCAGCTTTGAACTAATTCCTCTTGAATCTCCAGTGTAGAATCTAACTACCATGCTGTGAGAAACCCAAGCTATGTGCAAAGTCCGTCTGTAATTGACAAGTCCAGCTGAGCTCTAGTCAACAGCCAGTATCAACTGTCAGCCAAGTGAGTAAGCCATCTTATACATCCAGTCTCATGTATCATCTGACTGTGAATGCATGAAAGACCTCTAGTGAGAACCACTCAGCTGAGCCCACTCAACCCAGAGGACAATGGAGAAAAATAAAATATTGCTTTAAACCACAAAGTTTTGGAGTAACCTATGTGGCTACAGATAAATAAAGCATAGGCTATTGCTTAATTCATAGGAAGGTAGCAGTTGAGGAGTGAGAATAGTTTTGAGTCTCAACCAACTGATGTAGAGCAAAACAGATCATCTGATTGATTGATGTGCAGGTGGATGCGAGGAAAGGGCAAGAATTAAGGATGACTACACAGTGTTTTACCAAAACAATAGAGAGATAGAAATTGCTATCAAATAAGTTGTTGGATGACTATAGATGGACCAAGCATTAGGAAAGAATAAGTTTTGAGCAGAAAAATGAGCGATTTAGGAATGTACTTGGTACAGTGAGTAGGATAGGCAAACGGGATCAATTAAAAACAGGAAGTTACTAGAAGACTATTATTAGAATCAGTTTGTAAGGTAATTCTGGCCTTCTTAACTGTAATTTCAGGGGCCATCCCCGTTGCCAAGTGGTTAAGTTTGTGCGTTCCACTTCAGTGGCCCAGGGTTTCGCCAGTTTGGATCTTGGGTGCAGACATAGTACCACCAGCCAGGCCATGCTGAAGTGGTGTCCCACATAGCAGAACTAGGAGGACTTGCAACTAGAATATACAACTATGTACTGGGGAGCTTTGGGGAGAAGAAGGGAAAAAAAGAAGATTGACAACAGGTGTTAGTTCAGGGCCCATTTTAAAATTTTTTTTAAAAAAAGGAGTAGTTTCAGAATGGATGGCAAAAAGGAAAAGCATGTGCAAGTCAAAGAACACGTCAAAGGAGACAAATGACAATGTCAAATATCAAAGAGAGAGTCATATTGTTTGGAAAATATGGTCATAGTTTGTAAAGCTAGGCATAAAGATGTTAAGGGCTCTATAGTCATAGACAGATAAATGGAGATTCCCTTAGAAATGAGAAATTTGTGAAAGTATATGAAAAACTCGGAATAAATTATTCCAGTAGTGAATGGATAATGGAGAAAGGAACATATGTACATTTCCCTTTGTGGAGAAGAGCCACCATGGATTATCGTTTTTGTGTTTTAGGTCTGTGTCAGTGTACGTTTTTTTGCCTGTGTTTATTTTCTTTATGGAAATGATGAAAGAGAGTTTTGATTTTGTTTGTTTTCAGGGGGAGGACGAATTTGTCATTTTCTTATTCCAAAAGTGTTCACTTAAATGTTGTGGCTTTATTTGTAACCCAGAGGCACTTGAACTTTCAAGGGAAATCCATATCTTAACAGATTTTCAGTGTAATCACAATACATTAGTGATCCAAATAGATTTACATAAGCTTTGGTTAAATATCAAAAAGCTAATATTCTCTGTGCATAAAACCCCAAGCCCATCTTTGCCCTTCTGAATTAGGAAGAAAGCAAATATAAATACTTTTAAATGATCGGTGCTGAAAAGAAATTTTTTTACACTAAAGAACAGAGAAAGGGAAGATTCTTTGTCTTTGCTTTTATAATCTTGTCTCTTTGCTATGCCCCTTTGAGACAGAAAAGGATGGGGTGATATAAGAAATGGAAATAGAGTTGATCCTATTTTGTCAAACTGCAACAAGAATCAACACATTTATTTTGTTGCTTGAAATTCAATTGTAGTTAGAAACATAATTCTATCTTTATCATATAAAACTGAATTCACTTTTCGCTTTCAGTTTTCAGACCTGTTCTCCAACAGACATAGGTGGTGTTGATTAATTTCCCTATGCTCTACCTATCCCATAAGCATGATATATGGTACTTACAACTAATTTTTCAGCCTTGTCGTCTGTATCTGACATTGGAAATTCAACTTAAACCTATTAATTCCCTATACGGATACAAATATAAAAACTGTGTTTTAAAATTTGTTGATATATTATTTTCATTTCACCCAATGTGGCAGGCAATTTTCAAAGAATTTTGCATGTAAAATTTCTTTTAAATCTTAACAAGAAACTTATGAGGTAGACATTATTATCCTTATTTCACGGGTAGGGAAACTGAAACTCATGAAGATTAAGTAACTTGCTGATGTTGTGCGGCAAGTAATTGCAGAGTGCAAACTTAAACCTGAGAAGTCTGGCTACAGAATATTACTCCTAACCGCTACGCTACATTGACTACTTTCGTGCATAAGAAGAGATGGAATGTTATGAAAGAAAGTAGGATGAGAAAAATCAACATTCTGAATTATTAGTAAGATACAAAAATTTCCTTAGGGCTTACAGAAAAGTCTCTTCAGCTTGATGATGAGAAATATCAATTGCATCCAGAGTCATGCTCTTCAGTGGGTGATTGGATAAACAATCTGTGGTGTATCTAAGCTATGGGATACGATTCAGTAATAAAAAGAGACAAGATGTTGATACGTGCAACAACTCGTATGAGCCTCAAAGGCATTACACTTAGTGAAAGAAGCCAATCTCACACAGTTACATACTATATGACTCTGTGTCAGGGCTTAAGAGCAGAAGTAGGAGGTGGCTATAAGGATGTAGCTCAAGTGAATTTTGGAGGGTGATGGAACTGTTCTGGATTCTGGTTATACTTGTGATTATACAAATCCATACATGTTCAAAAACTGCTCATAATTTTTCCCAAATGAAAAAGTCAATTTTACTGGATCATAATTAAAAAATAAACATTTAGCAATCCTGGGGGCGGGGGAAGAATCTTGATTCAAGATTTTACTATGCCACTTAAAACTGTGCATCTTTGACCAAGTTGATTAAATACTTATAGCCTCAGTTTCCTCTCTTTAATTAACAATTAATTAAAAATACCTACCTAGCAGCATATTCTAAGGATTAATGGTGAATTCTCTGAAGCGCTCAGTGCTGTAGCTGAAATGGTTATGAATACTGTTCATTTTCTTGAAAGGAACATAAAATTAGCCTCCTTTGCCCTATGTCCAGAGTCCCCAGCTATAGGGCGTGATGATCTCATCCCAGGAATTCCCATTGCTAAGAAAATCATTCTCCTCAGTTCCCACTTGGTGATTTTACTGCAACTGGGAAAACGGTCTTCTTGTCACCATCTAAGCCAACTACTCTGCCAAAAAACCTATATATATAACACTTTTCAACCATGGGGTCCTAAGAAATGTTAGCTCCTTCTCCCTCTTCTCTCTCTAACCACCTCTGATTCCACTGCCTTGCTTAAACATCAATCTCCCTTTTAGCAAAGACTCCCCCTCTTCTCCTTTCAGCCACCTACCCCATCCTTTCTGGCCCATGAGGCTCCAGCATTGTCCTTTTCCTGAGTTCTCTGAGTAGCTCACATTGCTCCACAACCGCATACAGCCCGGGAGTTGATTGAGCATATCATATGCTTATGCTATACTGTGCCAAGGAAAATCCAAGTTTCTTGAAGGCAGGCAGACATAAAACTAAAATGCATTGCAAATGTGCTGTGTGTCTGGTATTCTCAGCACCTCATATGCACAGTGTGATTTTTCTTTGAAGAAGTCTGTAACACAGGAAACTTTACCCTTATTATGTGCAGAAAGAAATAGTCACTTTCCCAAAGGAAAGTTGCATATGTTGGAGCTGGGATTTGAACCTCAATGTGACTCAAAATCTACTCTATTTTCTTTAATTTTGCACTACATGAAAATACATTTTTTCTCTGTATCCCACAGGAAATTGAATACATATACAGTTCATTAATTATTTGTAGAACTGAATTGAATTGAATCTTTCCTACCTATGTCAGCATTTTTAAGATAATAGCTTCCTGTTTCTTGAGGAAGATGGTAATTTGACCTGTACCAAAAAAAATTTCAGGTGAGAAGAAAAGGGATTTAAAGATGTTTTTACTTTTAACTCCCAAACAGATGACTTGCAGTTTTTATTTTCTTCTTTCCTTCTTCTCCTCCCTTTCTCTTTCTCTCT